>NC_086018.1:2102500-2255000 GCF_029281585.2 Gorilla gorilla gorilla
CACCTCTCTCACTGCAGAGGAGAGTTACACATCCCTGAAGCCCATCTACACTTCTGAGCGACCTCCTATAAATCTGAGACTATCATAAATCCCTTTTCAAGTTAAATAATTTGATAGAATTACTAAAGAAAAAAACCTCAACAAATAACTGTAATTATATTTACTACTTTATTATAAAAATATAACTCAGAAACAGCCAAATTGAAGAGATGTGTAGGGCAAGGAACAGTTGTGGGTGAAGGTAATCCTGGAAATAGCTATATTTAAAGAAATTCCCCCATTCTTTACATTCTCAAAGAACAGCTTAGTGAAGAGAAGCGTGCTTGCCCTGATGACTTTGAGGATGCTCCCCACTGTTTTTTTAACCTATCACAAAGATGGACACAGATTGCAAATTCCCATTTTTAAAAATGAACAACCATTCAGTAATTTAGTCTTCAGTGGTCAAAATAACATACTCTTTACAGAAACTTTGCTTGTTTCTCTTCTTCCAACCAGCCCCTGAAGTTTGACTCATCCACAGCTTCAGCAAACCTACAACCCTTATTTATACATACCCCTCCTAAGAACAGGCTGACTTCAAGGTGAAACATTATCTTATCTGGGATCTGATTTTGCTACACTTCGTCCTGTGTTTCCTTTCCAACCTTCTTTGTAAACTTGTTTTCTCCTCCCTATGAAATAAAGCCCTTTTCCACCTAACCTTTGAGATCCTCAAAGATCTAATCATTTGTACTTTTTCTTTGTTACAATACTTCTTAGGTAACTTCATAGACCAAGTCTAGAAACAGTCTCAGGACAATAACAATTCCATTCTAAAAAGAATCTCCCAACATTTCTTCTGTCTCAACGTCAACTGCATCTGCCTGTGAACTTCCAGTTTACCAAGGCTCTATATCTTCTGGCAGTGACAAAGGCTCCTTCCATGGTTGGTGTGAGTAGGCTTGGACACTTGCAGGGCAGACACCCAGGAATAATCAACTGGGCCTTCAGTGGTCCTCTTTTGAAGGGTCAAGGTGGGCCTTAGCTTTTAGTCAATGGTCTAAGACTTCTACTTACCAGTTAGTCATTCAGTTTTCAATTTAAAAAATACTTCATGTTTGAAGAATCCAGCAAAAATTATTCAAATCTAAGGTATAAAAGAGAGGAAATTACAGCCGGGCATGGTGACTCATGCCTGTAATCCCTGCATTTTGGGAGGCCTAGGTGGGCAGATGACCTGAGATCAGGAGTTTGAGACCAGCCTGACCAACATGAAGAAACCCCGTCTCTACTAAAAATACAAAATTAGCCTGGTGTGGTGGTGTATGCCTGTAATCCCAGCTACTCGGGAGGCCGAGTCAGGAGAATCGCTTGAACCCAGGAGATGGAGGTTACAGTGAGCAGAGGTCTTGCCATTGCACTCCAGCCTGGGCAACAAGAGTGAAACTACATCTAAAAAATAACAGAATAAAATAAAATAAAAACATTATAAGGGGCTTGTATCTTATAACTCATCAAGAAAAGCCAAAGTATCTATCCCTTTCAGAAAATAAACATGTAATTTAATTATGTTCATAACAAATCATTTAGTAAACAATTAATCATATGTGAACACTTCCAGGAGGTGCCAAGTCCCAGCTCCTAAAACTTAGCATTACCCTCAAACACCCAGATGGCAGCATATGGAATAGAGATATTCACTTTCACAAGTTCTCTGTTTTGAAAAAAAGAATAACTTATGCGATAAATATATGTAATTTGACAATTAATCTACCTCATGTGCTTGCAGATATGTATTCATTTCCTACCACCGTAGTGGAAGAGAGACTATCCCTGTCTTTACACCTGGTAGCATTTCCAAAAGTAAGCTGTGAGATTCTGCTTGAAATCACCTCTCAAACAAATAAAAAACAGACCTGGGAGACATGCTACACTCATTCTGCTGAAGAAATAGGTAAGTAACAATTTTTAACAAATGAAATATATTACTACTTAATTTTATTCAAAATTCACCAACTTAATGTGCTTTATATTTTCATACTTTTGAAGCTCTACTGATAAAACATAATTTACAGTTAATGAAAAAGTGAAGTTAAAATAAATACAGTCATATTTTCAAGGTGACAAAATTAGAAGGTGACAATGCTGATTGAAACACAGACATATCTGACCCAAGGGTCAAGTCAAGCCATTCTATTACTTGGGGTATTTTCCCTGCTCCCATCTGGTTCAGTGAAGTGGGTCATGAGCGTCCTACCAGGAGCCGCTACGCTGTGCTCCACCGTGTCTGTGAGGTGCATTTTACTTTGCAGGTTTTTGCACTGCCTCACTAGGTTGGGTTTCTTTGTCCTTTGAAATATTTTCTCTCCCTTCACCAATCTGAGGACATTTTTTCCTCAATATCAGCATCCAGTTGCCTGGCCTGCAATGTGTCTCTAAGGAATGGAAACTAAGCGTTGGGGTAAGAAATTCTTAATGTCCTAAGGGGTTTGCTTTTAACGCAAAGGTATACCTGGAGATTCCTTCCAGGTATAGTGCATCCAACCACTCCAAAAAGAGGCTGCATTCCCATACCTTGGGCTGTTCACTGAGAGGAGATGACACAAGGGATGCTATTTACTAGACACTTCAAGAGTCATGACCAGTGTTGGTGTCTTGGGGATTCTCAAACAGTTTTGAAACCCAAAACCAAGAAAATAACACAGGATGGCTGAGGATGTATTGCCCTGTGAGGTTTCCAACATGAAACCTCAACCCAAAGACATTCTGACGGGGTGCCTGTGCCAAGGGAAGATTAAAGAAAGGGGCACAAATATTTTCTTTCCTTTTTTTTTTTTTTTTTTTTACTGTGGATTGTCAGGGGATTATTATCTGCTTTCACGTCCTGTAAAATGTTTACAAATGAAAATTTTTTTAAGTGTCATCCACTGCTTTTTGAAGAAATGCAGAATTAAAATACTGTGTCTAAAATGTACAATAAAGAACAGTTGATAATGTTGTGAGTTACACAAGGTTAGTTAGTGTTGGTGAGTGTCAGGAAAGAACTGGAAATTTAAAATCTGATTGCAAGCCAGAGTTAGGCTGTGGTAACAGGGTGGTAGATTTGAGGCTCTTCTTGCCACGCATTTGGAAAATGAATGAGAAAACTAATTCTCTTTTGGAGTGTTAAAACAACTAAAAAACAGGCGATTGCGTTGAGGTGGCTCTAGTGTCCTGAGCTCTGAGTGGAGAGACAGGCAAAGGCCTCCCTAGATCAAAAAGCTGCCCATTCTTCTCCAGCTGTGCATCTGATTAGATAATTTCCACTCCAGCACCCATGATTGGATATAGTTCAATTCCCCACCACGCCCCCTCAGACCACGAGTGACATATGTGATTTGACACTGGATTGAATAAAGAAAGAATTATAGGTTTTTCCTGGATCCTTTTCTGGCAGGGCTTCCTTCATGCACTGGACTCTGGCCGTGCCTGTAAAATACTTGCATTTACATTTGTGTGTAAGATTATTTGAATTTATGAAAAATATATATGTGTTATTCATACATGGAAGCAATATAATGACAATTATTTTAAAATTTCAGATTTTTTACTTTCCTGGCACATCCAGGTTTTAGAGCAGGCAGCCTGAGATTTCAAAAATGAGGCAATTCTCTAAGAAATAATATGTGAGGCACATGTAAATTTTAAATATTCTAGTAGCTACATTTTAATAAATACACCAGACATGCTTGCCTGTGCCTGTAGGTCGAACTGTTTGGGAGACTGATGTAGGAGGATCATTTGAGGCCAGGAGTTTGAGACCAGCCCAGGCAGCATAGAGAAAGCCATCTCTACAAAAAAAAAAAAAAAAAAATTGAAAAATTAGCCAGGCCTGGTGCATGCCTTCAGTCCCAGCTACTCAGAAGGCTGGAGGTGGAGGATCTTCTGAGCCTGGGAGGTCAAGGCTGCAGTGAGCCATGATCACACCACTGCACTCCAGCCTGGCTGACAGAACAAAACTCTGACTCAAAAAACTGATCTCTGGAAAGGCATTTTCTTTTTCTGCAACGTAGCCAACTAGCTAAGTATGTATTGAAGCCATCCTTTAATTTTTAACCGGGCAAGAATATTTTCTAAGACCCCGAACTCCAGATATGCGATGGGGCAAATCCTGAAGCATACATGGATATCTCTCACAGCTAAAGCATCCCTCACCCCTATCCAGCGCTTCTTACCCCTGGCGCAAGAGAATCACCTGCGGGGAGGAAAACTTTCAAAATCCCTTAAACCCAAGTTGTAATCGATCAATTAAATCAGAATCCTCGGAGCTGGATCTGAAAAAAATACGGTTGAAAGTTGTGCAGATGATTACAATGTGTAGACAAGCCACAAAACCGTGGCTTTAACCAGCAGCTTTTGTTAGAAATGATTTCTCAAATGAATGTAAAAACGTTTGCTGCTGAATTGTGACCTTTCACTTTTACCTGCTTTTCCTGCACAGTATATTTTGCAGACCCAGGCTGGCTTTTCCTTCTGTTCCTGGTTCACCCAGTGCAGTGTGTGCTCATTGCATCCTGTGCACGCGTCACTGTGCTGTGTGCTCCTGCCTAGGTAAGCATCATTCTTCGGGGAGAACCTTTCTGAAAACAAAGCTGCATTCCAAAAAGTTAAAACCAAGCTAGTTACTGTACTGAGGTAAAAATTAAAAGACCTAGGGGACTCATCCAAAAGTTAAAACATAAATAAATAACTTGGAACATTAATATACACCTGATGATGTCCTGAGTGAACACGCCCCACTTTAAAACAAAACAAAACATTGCTATTATTCTAAAATATTAATTTAGGATATTTATGCAAATATGTACTATTTAAATATTTATTGACGAATAACATGCATACAGCAATATAGGAACAAAATATTTATGGAATGCTTGATGAATTATTACTAAATAAATACACTTGTGTATGTAAGAATCAGATTTGCTCATGCCCTTGACACTTTCTCCTTCCCAAAGGTAACCAAGACCTTAAGAGCTAAGTGTAGATAAACTTTGTCATTTTCTACAAGTGTTTTATTACAGAACATTAAAAACGTATACACAATACAAAAAAAGGATAGCAGACCACTCACCCAGCTTTAACAGCTACTAGTCATGTGTCATTTTTGTTTCACCTATACTTCCAGCCATTCCCACCCCAATTTCATTACTTTTTAGGCTTTTTGGATAAAATGTATATTCATTGCAAGGTACAATGTGAACTGCAAATAGTAGAGAGATGTGGTTTCACCATGTTGGCCAGGCTAGTCTTGAACTCCTGTCCTCAGGTGATCCAACCGCTTCGGCTTCCCAAAGTGCTGGGATTACAGGCGTGAGCCAATATACTCGGCCTGAGAATTCATATTTCTAACAAAGTACAAATCCATAGGGCACATGACAACTGCAATGTCTATCTACAGTAAATGCAGTTTGATGAATAAAATGAAAGGCAATTGACCTAAGGTGAAAAAAAACCCAAAAAAGTATCAAAGCATGGGTACTATGTGCTATCTGTAACAGCATTTGGTTAAGAATAACAAACAAACCAGTTTTATCGTTTTAATAGCCGAAATTGGCAAAATTTCTACTTTTTCTTTCATAAGAATGCTCTTTGCAAGAAAAAATTTTCATACAGTGAGAGCAAAAATGGCAACCATTTGCAAGTAAATGTCTTATGAAATTAAGTAGCAGATATCAAGCTCATGACCTTCAGATAGTTACCCCTAACTCAATCATTTACATAGCAAGTGCAGATAATTTTCATAGCTCCCTATTAAAATTATATTTGAATGCCCTTACGAATTGTGACTGTTTTTAAATAAAGTTGACCAACTAAAATTTTGTATATGACATATGATAAATTCCCCTTCAAGTCACCTCACATTTACTTAATTTTATTAGGCAGTGTTTGTCTACCACCCAATAATACTTGAGGATTCTCCCTCCATTTGCACAGGCATCATACCTGGGGAAACAGGGATTCACAAGACCCAGGCTGTTCCCTACATATGTTTCCTCCTCCGACATCAGTTCATCAGTCAATCAAGTCATGTGAGAGTGGAGGCCATGTATTCCCTCTTATTCTTGAGCACTCTCCTCCAAGGAGGAAAAGGCCAGGAGGTCCTGTTAGAGGATGCACTCTGAGAGCCCGGGCTCCATAAGGTGTGAGAGTTCTAACCAGCAGGTGTAGACTTTTCAGGAGTGAGGAATGAGGCAGGCATTCCAAACCTGGACCTTCATCACTTTTTGTTTCATCTCAAGACAATTCTGAGGGGCTCTTTTGGAAAGTGTCTGGAAGGTGAACGTTGAAGAAGAGTGTGGGCTTTGATGTGACTCAGATGAGATCTTTCACGGGGAGGAAGGAATTCAATGCCCAGAATCTGGGCTGGTGTCTTTGAGGTCAGTAGGTTGCGTCTTTGTATCCAAGTCTGTTGTTACTAGGTTGGAGGCTGGAGATTCTAAATGGCTTCCAGACCGCCTCTCTGATTCTCTTTGGGAGATGGGGTCTCAAAAAGACAATGTCAGTATTTTGGGGAAATTCTAGAAAATCTGCTTGGAAACGTGGGAAGAGCTCTTGCCTAGTGCCTAAATGCTCAACGTGCAGCTGTAGCCACGTAGATGCTTGGTAGGTATAGAGCTGGGTTTGCATTTATATCAGCAAAACCTATGTCAGAGTTGAAGAAGTAGTCAGGAAAAAGTGTCTTGGTCGCAGGCCAGGGAACATCTTAAAAGCAAACTTCTAGCCTGCTGACTCTTGGCAATGAGTGTTGGATCCTGGCTAAAGTGCCTTGAATGCAGCATGAGGCCAATCCATGAATCCAACTTCTAATGCAGAAATGTTAATATTTTTTCAGTTTGAATCAATCACGGTGAAACTATCATGCTATTGGTTTGCTTACTTTTTATTATTTCATATAAAATCTAAGACAAAATACATTAAATGCTTATTGACATATGTATTTATTCTTCATCTGGCTGATAATATCTGCCTAATTTTAAACTTTCTTCCATTTTGTAGGTTTCAACTTATTTTATTGTAAGATACTGTTAAATCTAATACAGGCATTGTCACTTTTACATATAATTTTATTTTATTTCATATATTTCCTATTGGCTTTTTACATTTAAATTATCTACCACTTCATCATATAAAAAGCTTCAATTATATTTAAACAGTAAGTCTTTGGATTTTTTTGTCTTGTAATTTCCATATTACATAATAATGAGATAAACGTTAATGTTTTCAGGGTATTTTAAATTTTAGATAATTACTCATTGTATTCATGTGAAATTTGTTTTTACTGCATGTGTGGGTTGGAGGACTGTTTTCACTTCTGATTCATCTTTACTCTTATCTCATCAGAGCTCATACCTCTTGTAGTTGGGGGATTGCAGTTTATCATTCCAATAAATGGGGCAAATTCAATAATAACATAATACAAATGAGTTTGAATGCAGGACAGGTCTTCAAAGCATACACAACATGGGCCTACATATGTACAACAATAATAATTTATAAGTTACAGTTTGGATGGAAAGTAAAAGTACAGAAAATTTGTTAAAGTAAATTAAAATGGAGATCATGTCTCAATAATCTCTGAGCAGACAAAATCAGTTAGGTCTCATAAGTGATCTCAACCTTGCTTGATTTGCAAATACAAACAAAACTTAAATTATTTCTTGTAGCTGCATATTTAAAAAACAGAAATGAAGCTCAACCAGTCAGGAGTAGCCAACAACCTTGTATAAATAGAAACTGTCCAACAAGGTAAACAGGCGAACAAAAAACAATAAAAAAAGTTGTGCTACCACCAATCAAATGATTTCTTTGTTTCTACATTTTTCAAATAAATACTTGCTTCTTACACTGTCAATGAAGCACTCAATATCTTTCCATCTGATATTTTATAATTTATCAATTTCTCTTACTCAAATAAACACTTTGCAATTTCATTGTCTCTTAAATTACTTTTTAGCAGAATAAGCTAGGAATAAATATTACAAAAATGTGTATGGAATATGGAAAAAACATAGAAAGTTTATGAAATATATGAATGTAGACATAAGCAAATAGACAATTTGTATCATATTCTTAGTCAGCAAAACTCAATATTATCAACATCAATTGTCCTTAAAGTTATTTATAAACTCAATTTTGTTCCTGTATTGATACCATTAAATATTGCAAGTACACGTTACTATAAAATATTATATAGATGAAAACGCAAACAAGAATAGACAAGAAAACTCTGAAAAAAAAAAAACACTGGCAAGCCCTGTGAAAAATCTTGATTGATTAAAAAGCTCATAGATCACTGAAACTAAAAATTCAGAAATAAACCAAAGTGCCTAAGAAAGTGTCATACTGCATCTTGGCTGCTATAACAAAATACCTTAGACTGGGTAAAGGATAAATAAGAGAAATGTATTTTTCACAGTTATGGAGGCTGGAAAGTGCAAGATCAAGGCAGCAGCAAATTTAGTATATTGTGAGAGCCCTGTTCCCCATAGATGGTACCATCTCGCACACGGGACAAGGGCATTCCCTTCAACTTCCTTTGAAAGAGCACTGATTCCATTCATGAAGATGAAGAACTCTTGGCTTCACCACTTTCCCAAAGTCCTCACGCCTAAAATTATACACATATGAATTTGAAAGGGGACATAAACATTCAGGCCATAGCAATAAGAACTACATGGGTGATGGCATCATTTATACATGAGGTGTAAAAATGTGATCTTCTTAACACAAAGGAAATAAATGATTTATTCTTCATGGCATATACCAAAATAAAGGTCCAATGGAAATATTTTTTATAAAGATAAATCTATATGGCAAAAAATTAAGTGATGCTAAGGTTAACCCTACAGGTTGCATCAGGATTTTCAAGGTTTCCAGGGATGAGCAAGGCCCTGGAGTTTCCTCCTGTGACATTTTCCTGGAAGTTGCTCATGCTGTTATTCAATTTGAAAGTAGATAATATTGTTTGTTTCTCTTCCAATATTTACTAAATTCAAAATAATATAGGGCTCTTTACGCATAATTCTCAAACAATCATTCAGTCAGTGGGGCTCTGCTGAGGAAGAGCACAGACACATCCACACAAGTATAATGTTCCTCAAATAGAGGACTTCTCCTTGTACTGGAGCCACCTATGTTGCACTCGATCAGAGGCTTTCCCAGGCAAGCATTTCTCTGCAGCCCTACCACAGTCTTAACCCTGAAAATCCGACTCAGAAGGTGACGGATGAACACCCACCCTAGCATTCTAATCTAATGGATCCTCTCTTAACAATCCCTTTCAGGGATCTGGGATCTTTCCTGGATTCGTCGACCACACACAGCTAGGCTCAAAAATTTGGACAGAAACTTTGATCCTCATTGGCCCTCCTGCCCTGTCCTACCAGCTTCTCTAGAAGTATGCTTCTCTAATTGTTCCTGAGAGACTCTATCTAAGGGTATCAACCTGTGCCAATATAATTGATCTCATAAAGTGAGAAGGGAAATAGGCAAGAGTCCAGCTAGCCTAGAAGCAGTGTCTAGGGTTCCTTACCTGATTTATGTCTCTGATTTACCTAAATATTGACAAATACAGATTCACCTCTAGACAGTAGAAAAACAGAAGGAGAAATCCCAGTTCATAGAGGAAGAAGAAAATGCAATCAATGCTGTCTAGAGTCCCGCTTAAGCTCAGCCACAGGGTACTAAGTCTCTTCAGGGAAAAGCAATTGGTGTCCATCATCTGAAAAACTGTGGCCTGGAACCATGGGCACCGAGAGTGCACACTGCCCACTAGAGTTCCATGCCTACATCACGGAGAGATAGAATAGTCTCAAAGGATTCTTAAGAGTAATGTTGGGACCAAAAGGAGATGAATCCACAGCCTCTGCCTTACCGTCTGATCTAACTAATAGTATTTCCAGACCTTTCTGTGGGCTGCACCAGGGGTTGTTCAGAAAGGAAAAAAAGTTGTTAATGTCCCACCGTTTCCCGTAGCTTCCGAGGTCTGTGTTGTTCACTCCCTAGGTTCCAGGTTGTTTTCCCACTACTTCCACAGAATCAGTGTGTCTCATTCCTGTACCTATAATTTCATCTTTATTCTAGTCGCCCTCTACTTTTTCCTAGACATTTTATCTAGTAGAGCCAGGTAAAATAGAGACAAGAATATTTACATAAATCTTAGGTGGAACTAAGTTGGAGTCCCATAACTGCTACTAGGCTGAGATGCAACTCAGAGGATACAAAAGCCAGGCTTGCCTAGAATTGCAGTTATGGGAAAGAAAGTCACATTTCACCCAGGAATTATTAGCACGAAATTCCAAGTTTGTGAAATAGATTCCTAGATCCCCCAAATATTTCATCCTTATCTTGGAGGCAATCAGGAAGAGATAATAAACCATACCTAATCAACAAATTATCTAACCAACATGTGTGGAAAAGGAGGGAACATCATAGAGTTGGCTCGTTTTAGTACATGTGGTCAAAAATGCCACGAAGTCAGAGCTCAATTGGTCTCAAAAGCCTAAAAGATGGCACAGATTAGCTTCAAGGGACACATGGTATGGATGGAGTCGGCTTACTGTTATGCTGAAGATGTCCAGAGTGGTGACTGATATCTCAAGAAGTGGGCCAAAAGTCCACTTCTGGTTATTCTGCTAGGTACGGTGTAGGAATTCTTCAACCATGAGACAAGTAGGTCAACTTTCACCAGCATCCCCAAATCTGGCTTGCAGTATTAGACTCTGCGTTAGACACAGATTTAGGTTCAATCTGCAGCTTGATTGTTGTCATTCTCTAGAAAACAAACCCTTACCATGGACTTCTAGATGAGTGATCCAGTTAGATCAGCATCTGAGATTGTTTCCGGTTTGCAACCCAAAAGACATTCAGACAGTCTACAGTTTCCATTGTAGACAACCAAACATATAGAATATGGGCAATTACCCCAAACCCTGAGTTCTGACCTTTGAGAGGAGCAACCACTCATGTCAGGTTCTGTATGGCTGGCACAGGTTAAACAGCCACAGCAGTCCAGTTGACATCATGAGGTTTCAGCTTCCCTGACTCATCTATGAACCAGGACCAGTCATATAGGAAATGCTCACTAAATTGGGGGCGCCACAGAGACAGCAGCTTTGCTTCAGAGGATAAAAGGAGGCATAAAATTTCTACCAGCTGGGGATGCTCTAGCCCTCTATGGGTGAAACTGAGTTTGGCAGGAGTTCTGCAGCAAGCTCTTAGCTGACTTTCAAATCAGTGTAACCAGTAGTGTGTCACTGAGTCCAAAAGCACAAAGAACACCTCTACGTGGAGGCTAGTCCTTTACTGGAGGCTCCAAATGCCAAAATCAACATTTTTCTTGACCTCAGGATGAATTGATCAATGCAAATCTCCCCAAATATTTTCACTAAACCTAAATTGGAAAGTAAGACTCCAGATTTTTTAAACCTCACTAAAAATAAATATCTGATTTTTTCACCTGGGATCTATGTATGTGGGTTGGAGCATGCCTTTACCAATCAGCATAAAGTTACAAATTTCCTCGCGCCTCTACTTTCTACTTGTGCAGAGTTTAAAATGCAGAGGTGAGAGCTTAGGGTTTTCTGGGTCTTTTGCTAAGCATGTACCTGACCCTGAGCATCCCCATTTCCCCATTTCCTTCTTGATCCCAAAGACCATTATCACAGTCCTAATTCCAAGCAGCTTTTCCTCCTAGAGCATTTTGGTATGATTATTCTTAGACCCAACTGATATCCTTTGTTCCTCATAGACTGCGTAGTTCATTTCCATTTAAATGCTTGTACAAATATTAAACTATTGATTTAAGATTTATCTGCTTTTTAAATTAAGTAATGCTGCTCTTAGCCTTCCACAGGACTTGAGGGTTATAAAAAAAAGGAAGAAAATAATTATTTTATACCAATAGTATGAAAAAGAGACTGGGAATGACTATATTAATAGCAGACAAAATAGACTTAAAAACTTAAAAGGGACAATAAGACATTATATAGTCATAGATTGTCCATTTGGCAGGAAGATAGAAATAGTTTAAACCCATACCTAATAATAAAACATTTAGATATAGAAAGCATAAGTGAACAGAGTTAAAGGGACAAAAAGGCGGTTCTAAAATAATAGTTGAAGGTGTTAATACTCCACTCTGAGTAATGAATAGAAAAATGAGATAGATGATAAATTGAGAAATAGAGTTCTTGACTAACTCAATGAACCAAATTGATATAACCGATATATACAATATACTCCATCCAACAAAAGAGACTACACACTCTTCTCAAATGCACATGGGGAATTCTCCACGATGGGTTGTATAGTAGATCTCAAATTAAATCAATAACAGAAGAAACGTTAGAAAGTTTACAAAATTGTATAAATTAAACAACATGCCCTTAAACAACCAATAAGTAAAGGAAGAAATCACAGAGGAAGTAGGAACATACTTACAGAGGAAGAAAAATAAAAACAAAACACATCAAAAGTTATGGGAAACAGCAAAAACAGTGCTAAGTTGAAAAGTTTGCAGCTAAAATACATTTAAAAAGAACAAAGATCTCAAATAATAACTTTATCACCTAGTAAATTAGAAAAATGAGACCAAATTAGATGCAAAGCAAAGAGAAAGAGGAAAATATTAAAGATTTTAGCAGAAATAAATGCAATAGAGATTATACAAACAATAGAATTCCAAAAAACCAAAAGTTCATTCTCAGTTCTTCAAAAAATTAACAATTGGCAAACTTTCAGCTACACAGACAAAAAATTAACAGCATATTCACATACTAAAATGAGAAATGAAAGTGGGACATTACTACTAATTTGAAGAAATAAAGTGTTTAAAAAAGTGTGCTGTGAACTATGATAGGATGATAAATTGGAAAACCTAGATAAAGTGGGCAGATTCCTATGTATACAAGACTTGATTGCAAAGAAATACAAAATCTGAATAGATACAAAACTACTAAGGAAATGGAATCAGTAATTAAAAACCTCTTCATGAAGAAAGGCCCTTGTTTTGTTGGCTTCATTAGTGATTTAGATCAAGCATTTATAGAACTAAAATCCTTTCCAAAGTCTACCAAAAGCCTGAAGAGAGCAGTTCCAAACTTATTCCATGATGCCAGCATTAGCTCATACCAAAGCTTGACAAAGAGACTACAAAAACCCATACACTAATATCCCTTATGAACACGGATGCAAAATTATTCAGCATCATCCTAGCTAACTACATTCAGCGGCATACTAGCAAGATTACAACCCATGACCAAGGGGAATTTATTATTGGAATGCAAGGAAGTTTTAGCATATGGCTGGTTTCAGTGCAGTGGTGTTTACAAATAATTGATCACAACCAGTATAGATTTCTTTATGTTTTTCCACTGTCACTGGTTCACTTAGCTAGTCTTTCTTAACAAAAGTTTAAGCATATGAAAATTAATCAATGAATATGCCACATTAACAAAATTTTTAAAAAGTATTCTCTCAAGACAGATAACGTATTTTACAAAATTCAAAATATTTTATAATAAAAACAATAAATTAGGAATAAAAGGAAACCATCATTGTAAAATTCACATATAAAAACCCACAGCAAACAACATATTCCAGAGGAAAAGATCAAAATTCTTTCCTCTAAGCTCAGAAGACAGAGTGAATGTCTGCTCTTGCCAGCCAGTTTTATTCAACACAGTATTAGAAGTTTCAATCAGAGAAATTAAAAAAGACAATGAAATAAACTGTATCAAAGTGTGTACAGAAAATATATTCTTATATGTAGAAAATCTTTAAGATTCCACACAAAAATATTACAACTAATAAATTCAGCTGAGTAGTAGCATACAAAATCAACCTAGAAAAACAAACCGTATTTTATGTAGTAATATGAATAATCTGAGAAGAAAACTCTGAAAACAATTCAATTTACAATAGCATCAAAAGAATAAAGTACTTAGGAAGTAACCAAGAAGTAAAATGCCAATTACTTTTGTGTAGATATCAAAGAATCAATCTTTAAGTTTATGGAGAATCTCAAAGATCCTTAAATTGCAAAAACAATTTTGAAAAAAAATACCAAAGCTAGAGAAGTCACACTTAATGATTTCAAAACTTACTACAAAATTCCAAAATAGCATGCTTCAAAGAGACTAATGGAGTAATATACAAAGCCAATATAAATAAACCCTCATATATATGGTCAAATGATTTTTATGGGAAATGAACTGCCTTTACAACAATGAGTGATGGGGAAATTGGGTACCCACATGGAAAAGAGTGAAGCTGGGCCCTTAACTTCTACTATAAGAAAAAATTAACTAACTGGATCAAAGACCTAAATGTAAGAGCTAAAAGTACAAAATTCTTAGTATAAAATATAGGTAAAACATGTCATAACACTGGATTTGTCAGTGATTTTTTTTTTAAACAGGACACCAAAAACGCAAGAAACAAAAGAAAAATAGATAAATAGGACTCTATCCAAAATATACAAAGAACAATGTGAGTGTAGTTAATTTTTCTCAGCTGCACACTTAAAATAGCTAAAATGGTTAATTTTATGTATACTTTGCCAAAATGTAAAATATATTTTTAACTAAACAAACTATAGCTATCTGCAATACCATGAATTAATATCATAAATATAAATTTGCATAGAAGAAAGTAGATGTAAAAGTATACATATTATATAATTTCACTTACATAAAATCCAAAAAGTGAACACAACTGAGGTTCTGGATTCCAGTAATAACGAAGTAGAGTAGGTTGTTGAATAACTGTTTCACAGATAACTATAATAAAGCTTAATAAAATACTATATTTTGCTATATAGAAACGCACACTGTTTAGAAGAACTGAATGAAGATTTTAGCTGTGCCACTGTAGAAGAGATAAGCATTGGGATTTGAATCTATTCAAATTAACTGCCTCTTAAAATAATACTTTTCAAAGAAATACAACAGAATCCAGGGTCCCTGTAGTTCCTATTACACAATTTAAAATTTCATGAGATGCGTGAAGAAGCATGAAAATGTAATCGATTCACAAGATAAAAAGCAGACAATAGAAGCTATTCTCAAGAGGTGCAAGAAGCTGTAATCAGTAGATAAGATTTGAAAGAAGCTATTGTAAGTACGTTCATGGGGGTGAAGGAAAACAGTCTCATGACAAATGACAAGATGTGAAACTGTACACTCCCAGTCTTTTGGTGACAGGGCTTTGGGACTGAGGAGGGAAATTAAAGAAAAATAAAATTAAAAAGAAAGAGAAATAAATTTTCTTGTATTAGACTGACTTGTCCCAGAGGCATCAACAGGCACAGCCAGACCCAGGAATAGTCTTGATAATATTATCTAATGTGCTCTGGAGGCTCTCCCAACACTCCCCCAACACAGGGAAAAGAAAAACAAATTTCCTTTGTTTTACGGAATGAGTTTATAGATTCTTGTTCTCTGTAACTCGTGACTTCAAGTATTCTGTTTTATCGAAGAAGTACAATGAAAGTCATGAGAAGCCTGAGTAGGCTGAACTGCAGCTGCTTGGGCACCATAGTGAGGGTTATAGGAGAAGCCCATGCCCAGGGAAACCTAGAAAATGGACATGTGGGTTGCTTGGCAACGGTCATGTGCAATCCTGTCTTTGTCCTGCCTCTGAATTCCTGCTTTCACGCCACTGTAAGCTTGTTTCAAGCTAGCCCACCCCCTTCTGCGAAGTGTGTATAAAAGTCAAGTTCTGTCTGTGTTCCGGTCCCAGTCTTTTTGACGTGAGTTAGCTGGTCCTGAGTTTCATGCGCGTCCGTGTGAAGAGACCACCAAACAGACTTTGTGTGAGCAATAAAAGCTTCTAATCACCTGGGTGCAGGCGGGCTAAGTCCGAAAAGGGAGTCAGCAAAGGTAGATAGGGGTGGGGCCGTTTTATAGGATTTGGGTAAGTAAAGGAAAAAGGGGGGTTGTTATCTGGCGGGCAGGAGTGGGAGGTCACAAGGTACTCCGTGGGGGAGCTTTTGAGCCAGGATGAGCCAGGAGAAGGAATTTCACAAGACAATGTCGTCAGTTAAGGCAGGAACAGGCCATTTTCACTTCTTTTGTGGTGGAATGTTATCAGTTAAAGCAAGAACCTGCCATCTGGATGTGTACGTGCAGGTCACAGAAGATACGATGGCTTAGCTTAGGCTCAGAGGCCTTACACTGAGGGCACTCAATAAAAATTCTCCTGTTTCAACCCAAGGTCTCTCTCATCCTCCTGAATCCCGCAACAGGAGAATTCCAGCAGGCACCATGTTCACAGGACAGTGCGTGGTCACTGAAGGAAAAGTGGGGCTGGGAGGGTTGTGTGCGGCTGTGAGCACCTCTTGTGCTTGCTGGGAGATGTATTCTTATAAAGACTCTCAGCCCTTTGGTCAGAGGGCTGCAGCACCGCAATTCCAGTATGCAACAGAATCAGGGAAGTGCGCGCCGGCAGAGGAAGAGGTAGAGCTGTGCGTTACTCGCTGGGCTTGATGGAAGATGTAATCTCATGAACACTCCTTAATGAACAGTGCGCCTCACTGGAGGAAAAGGCGGGGCTGTGCCGGCCTTGCTTTGCTTGCTGAGAGATGCAGTCTCATAAACTCTCCCTGCCCTTTGGTCACAGGGCTGCAGGACTACATTCCCATCATGCACCGGGATCAGGGATAGTGCATGTTCCTGGGCGAAGAGACAAAGTTTTGCGCACCTCCTTTGGCTTCCTGGGAGATGTAGTTTCATAAAGACATCCAGACTTTTCATTACAGGGCAGCAGTACTACAATCCCAGTATGCACCAAGATCAAGGATAGTGCGCGTAACTGGAGGATGAGGCGGGATTGTGCACGCCTCGCTGGACTTGGTGGGATATGTATTCTCATAAACATGCCCAACCCTTTGGTCACAGGGCGGCTGGACTACAATCCCAGCATGCACCTGGCTAAGAGACAGTGCCCGTCACTGGAGGAAGAGGCGGAAGACTACAATCCCAGCCAGCACCGGGCTCAGGGAAATTGCGCGTCACTGGAGGAAGAGGCGGGGTTGTGTGCTACTCGCCGGGCTTGCTGGGAGATGTATTCTCATAAACCCTCGCAGCCCTTTCATCACAGGGTTGAAGGACTACACTGCCAGCCCCAGCATACACTGGGCTCAGGGACAGCGCGCGTCACTGGAGGAAGAGGGAGGGCTTTGCGCTTCTCGCTGTGCTTTTTTGGGAGATGTAGTGTCATTAACGCTCCCAGCCCTTTGGTCAGAGAGATCCAGGACTGCAATCCCAACATGCACCCAGCTCAGAGACAGTGCGCTAGTCACTGCAGGAGGAGGCAGGGCTGTGTGCACCTCCTGGGCGTACTGGGAGATGTATTCTCATAAACGCTCCCATCCCTTTGGTCATAGGGCTGCAGGACTACAATCCTAGCATGCACCCAGATCAGTGACGGTGCGCCGGTCTAAGGAGAAAGAGGCAGGGCAGTGTGCGCCTTGCTGGGCTTCCTGGGAGAGGTAGTCTCATGGCCTCTCCCTGACCTTTGGTCACAGTGCTATAAGACTACAATCCCAACATGCGTGGGGCTCACGGACAGTCCGCATCACCCGAAAACGAGGGGAAGGTTGTGCGCACCTCGCTGCGTTTGCTGGGAGATGTTATTTCATAAAGACCCTCAGACCCTTTTGTCACAGGGCTGCAGGACTACAATCCCAGGATGCATCGGGATCAAAGCAGTATGCGTCACGGGGAAAACATGCGGGGCTGTGTGCGTCTCCCTAGGTCTTCTGGGAAATGTAGTCTCATAAACACTCTTGACCCTTTCGTCACAGGGCTGCAGGACTACAATCCCAGCATGCAGCAGGTTCAGGGACAGTGTGTGTCACTGGAGGAAGACGTGGAGCTGTGCGTGCCTCGCTGGGCTTGCAGGGAGATGTAGTCTCATAACTACCCCAGTCGTTTGGTCACAGGGCTGCAGCACTACAATTTCAGCATACATTGGGCTCAGGGAGAGTGCACTAGTCACTGGAGGAAGAGGCAGGTCTGTGCGCACCTCGCTGGGCTTGCTGGGCGAGGTAGTCTCATAAACACTCCCAGCCCTTTCATCACATCGCTGTAGGACTACAATTCCAGCATGCACGGGGCGTCGGGGCAGTCCGCCTCACTGCAGGAAGAGAAAGGGGGTGTGAGCTCCTTGCTGGGCTTTCCGGGAGATGTTGTCTCATTATTTCTCCCAGCCCTTTGGTCACAGGGCTTCAGGACTACAATCCCAGCATGCATCCTGCTCAGGGACAGCGCTCGACACTGTAGGAAGAGGTGGACTTGTGCTGTTCTCGCTATGCTTTTTGGGAGATGTATTCTCGTAAACGCTCCCAGCCCTTTCGTCAATGGGCTGCAGCACTACAATCCCAGCATGCGTCGGGATCAGGGATAGTGCGCTACTCAGTGGAGGAAGGGGCGAGGCTCTGCACTCCTCGCTGGTCTTGCTGGGAGATGCAGTCTCATAAACACTCCCAGCCCTTTGGTCACTGGGCTGCAGCGCTACAATCTTAGCATGGACCAGGCTCAGGGAAAGTGCGCGTCACTGGAGGAAGAGGCAGGGTTGTCCATGCCTCTCTGGGCTTGGTGGGAGATGCAGTCTCATAAACACTCCCAGACCTTTCATCACCAGGCTGCAGGACTGCAATCCCAGCATGCACCCGGCTCAGGGACAGTGCGCATGACTGGAGGAAAAGGCTAGGCTGTGGACGCCTCCTTCTGTTTGCTGGGAGATGTAGTTTCATAAAGACTCCCAGAACTTTCGTCTCAGGGCTGCAGGACTACCATCCCAGTATGCATTGGGGTCAGGGACACAGCCCGTCCCTGGAGAAAGAGGCGGGGTTGTGTGCGTCTCCCTAGGCTTGCTGGGAGATGTATTCTCAGAAACACTCCCAGCCCTTTGGTCAAAGTGCCACAGGACTACAATCCCAGCATGCACCAGTCTCTGGGTCGAGGCACAGTCCTGGAAGAAGGGGCAGAGTGGTACACGCCCCACCTAATATGCTGGGAGCTGTAGTCTGTTAACTGCTCTCAACCTGTTTGTCGGTAGGCTTCAGAAATATAATCCCAGCATGTACCAGGAACTGGGGTGCATAGACCTGGAGGGAGGGGCAGAGCGGTGTGGACTTCCCGGTGGCCAAAGCACTGCTGAGTTCTTATGCTATGCCGACTCTTTGCCAAGGAGAATGAGTACAGAGGTGGACCTGGAGGACAGGTCTGCTCTGAGCATTGAGGAGGGCATTACCCTACGTAGGCACCTTACCTTTGCCCAAATCGGGCGGGTTGTCCTCAACCGATTGACCCTATCCTTCTCAGGTTCGTCTTTCAGCTGTACCCAGGGTTCTTTCCAGAGCATTGCGCCTTCCGCAGCCCAGGGCGCTGCCTTCTTTCCTAAACTTCTGTGGAAATTGTCCTGATGTCTGAGACACTGTTCATTGTGCCGCAGCCCTCTTTTTTCTCTAGCCAGGGCTCATGCTCAACAGCTTTTGAGAGAAATCTTCCACGTGGCCTGCTTATGAACAGCTTCAGAACTCTGCAGGGGGTGACAAGGTCTGTGCCTTCCTGGAAATGTCAGTCTCAATGGCGCCTTTTTCACGAATGTGAAAGTCAAGGCATCAGGAAGGTTAATTATTGGGTGACACAAAATCTGCTAAGAGCAAAGGAGAAAACCCAGTTTCCAAGGAGTGAGTCTTGTGAGCCATTTTCATCAACCCATTTAAGTGGACAAGCTCCAAAATGCAACCTGAAGCTGCTGATTATTTAGGCATTTTACACTTGAAATCATCAGTCTCATCTCAAGTGACGCCTGACTTGCCAGTGTCTCAGAAACACAAATGGGACCTGATCCCTCAGGAACAGATAGTGTTCCAGCTTTGTGGGAGCGACATTTAAGATGTGGTGCACTTGGGGTCGTTTGAAACCCGCTATCTTCAGTAGGGACTTTTACTTCTAGACAGCATGTGCATTTTGATTTTATCTATCCTCATACTGAACTTTTGCTCATTTTAATAGTAAAAACACATTTCTGGGTGGAGACTTAAGATGCTAATGAGACATGCAATGTATGAACAAATATGTACAGCTACTGCACATGTGCACCCAGAAGACCACTCAAAACCTGCTTACTATAACACTTCTTTCCACCTTCTTATGAATAATCATGTAAAACTCCCAGAAGGAGGGTTTCTTCAGTAACAATTAATGCTGTCTCACTCTTATGAGCAGGCTGGCCTGGAATCTCTTTCTCAGACTGTACCGTCTATTCTGTACTTAATTTTTAAAGTATTCTTTCTTTTTTGGTGTGCAATAAATTACTCTATGCTGTACTTCTTTTGCTGAGTGTTTCTTGTTTAAATTCTTTTAAACTAAGAAAATAAGAACCAAGGTATTACATCAGCCATCAACATTTCTGGTGCCATGGCCCGGAGAGAGGTCTGTCCACTTCATTAATTTCACTTTCCCTTTACTTGCAGTGAATACTATGGCGCTTCCGGACTACCTGGTTAACTATCGCTGGTTGTTCCAGAGCTGTTTCACTAAAGTTCTGGGGAAACCCTCTCCCTTCAGGCTTTATGCATTTCCCAGCTCCTTGAAATTGTTCTTCAACAGGATTTCTTTGCTGAACAAAAGAAGCAGAGTCATGTAGGTGCCCAGTCGCAGGTTTTGAATCTGAGCATTGCAGGTGTTATAATTGGGCATCATAAATGGCAAATCAGTCAATTAGGGAAAGGCTTGTCAGCCAGACATCTGCCCCCCAGCCAGCAGTGGGGGTCATCTCGGCAGGGCTGGAGATGTCCACCGCTGGTGAGAGATAGGACGGTGTATGGCAAATGCCTATGACCTCCTAGAGCTTCAGTTAACGGGGTTTTGAGGGGATGCACTGGACACCTTGGTGGCTCCACTTGGCCCATGGGGTTGCCCATCGCCTCCTGGACTTTAGTACATGTTCTGTCGTTACAGGATTCTCTCGGCACCATGGGAGTCACTTCGTCTACTGACACTGAAACACACCTGGGATATATATTTAAAAATTGAAACAGCTTTTGGCTAGATGAAGCAAAAAAAAAAAAAAAAAATCTTCTTTTGTAACACTATTTAGCCTGCATACAGATTAGATCACAAAACATGGCTGGAGAATGAGACTGTGAACTTTAACACCATCCTACAGCTAGATCTTTTCTGTAGAAATCAGGGAAAATGGTCTGAAGTATCCTATGTGCAAGCCTTTCTGGCCTGACAACAAAACCCAGCTCTATGCAGCACCTGTGGGCTAAAGGCCAGTAAGCCAGAAAACCCCTCAGAACCATTAGAGGATCATCTGTTTTAAGGGGAAGGGACCCTAGACCCCACAGCCCAATACCAGCTCCAGATAGGGGCCCTCAGAGGCCTACACCTCCTTTAGAATCCCCAGCATCCCCACACTATCAGAGTCTTCTGTAGAATCTAAGCTTGTTTCATCTCCTCCTTATGCTCCTCTATCGGCCTTTGCCAGGTACAATAGAGACCAGCCCATCTGTAGTTACTCACAGTGGAGCTTCACACCATGCAGGGCCAGATAATTTGATCCCCTTACAGAAAGTCCCAAATGGAAAGAGGACCATCAGAGTGCTTGTTCTCTTAATAAATGATCTAATTAAATGTAAGCAACAGCTCTGATGGCTCTCAGAGAACTTCAGAGCATTTACTGAAGGCTTCCAGGCTCTAACTTTGACCACCATTCAACTTCACCATCCATAGTTGGACCCAATGACTGCTGCCAACTCAGCTACACAAAACTTTTTCTTATTGGCGAAAAATAGAAAATACTTAAAACTTTTGCTGTTTTCACCATTTTAATGCAGAATACTTTTGCAGCACAAATGTCACCATAAGGTAGAGCCTCGGGACTCCAGTAAAAACTATCTCAGAAAATCTCAATGTGTCCCCAACAGGCAGCAGAGGGCCTCAATAGACTTCAACAACGTCTGGACTCCATGGCCACTGTAGTCCGACAAAACCAAAGAGCCTGGGATCTTCTCCCAGCCGGGCAAAGAGGAAAGTGTTTATATCTAAAAGAAGAATGCTGTTTTTTGAGGTCAATCAGTCTGGTTTAGTCCAAGAAAATATTAATAATATCATCACTCAGGCAGACAAAATTGAATCTCTAGGAACTTCCATGGGAATGTGAAAGCAATGTCCATTGCCTGCCTTGCTCTCTTTAATAGTACCAGTCATTATTATACTTTCAGCTTTTAGTTTTGTTCCAATTTTGTTTAAAATGTTAGCTGATTTCTTGCTGTCTTGCTTGCGACAGCTCCATGTTTGCATGATGGTTTGCAAGGCTTTCAACCTTTGGCTGCCAGCATCTTGCCCACTGGCTCCATGAATGACATAATTTACACCCGGTTAGATCACACAGGAAGAAACTTTAAGGCCCAGGCTAGGCAGAAGTAACACCCACTCAGCAGAAAAGAGCTCCCGAAAATGTGGCCTAACCCGTCAACCCCTCAATATAGTTATTGCCCTAAAATCTATTAGGGGGAAATTGAGGCAGAATAGATAGTCCAGAAAATGACCATGATCTTGGGATACAGAAACCGTGGTGACTGTACAGCCAGCACAATAAGCCTTAACTTTCGCATTGTAATTGGGCTTATTCGAGCAAAGATATCCTCATTAAGGACTTTCTGTTCTACAGAGCACGTGTATTTTGATTTTACCTGTCCTCAAACTTAAATTTTGCTTATTTTAATAGCAAAAAATGCACCCCGTAGCCAGGCACGGTGGCTCATACCTCTACTCTCAGCATTTTGGGAGGCTGAGGAAGATGGATCACTTCAAACCAGAAGCTCGAGACTAGACTGGCCAACATAGTGAAACCCCGTCTCAATTAAAAATACAAAAATTAGCAGAGTATGGTGGTGCATGCCTGTAATCCCAGATACTCAGGAGGCCGAGGCACGACCATGGCTTGAACTCAGGAGGCAGAGGTTGTAGTGAGCAGAGATCACACCACTGCACGGCAGCTTGGGCGAGACTCTGTCTCAAACAAACAAACAAACAGAAATACACTCCTGGGTGGAGATCTAAGATACTAACGAGACATGCATCATATGAACAAGCATGTACAGCTACTGCGCATGTGCACCCAGAATACCACTCAGAACATGCTTACTAGCAGCTCCTCTTCCCTCCTCCTTATTAACAATAATGTAAAACTCCCATAAGGGGGTTTCTCCAGCGACAATCCACGCTGTCTCACTCTTATGAGCAGCCCGCCCTGGAATATCTCTCTCAGGGTGTACTGTATTCTGCACTTAACTTCCAAATATTTTCTTTTCCAATAAATTATGCTGTACTTTTTTTCTTTGTGTCTCTTGTTTAAATTCTTAAAATCTAAGAAGACAAGAACAGCGGTATCACATCAGTTGTCAACACAGCAATAAGGCAGCCTCCTTCTTGTAAACATAGCTCATGCAGAAAAGGAGAGTCACATCACCTAGGTGCTGGATCCAGAGATGTCAAAATTTATCCCATGCACAAAGTTAAGGTCATTGAGGAGAGTCGTGTTAAATAGTTTCTGGGCCCAGGGATATGTCACAATGGCTCCTGTGAGCAGAGATCAGGCAGCATAATCACATAACCGGTGTGCTGGACAAAGCAATAAGCCACCCTTTCATCTGTGGGCATGACCCAGGCAAGAAAGAAGAGTCACAGCATTTAGGTGCTTGCTGCAGAGGTACGTAACAATCTCTCTTATGGGCAAATCTCAGGTAAGAGAGAAGAGTCAAATCTCCAAGATGATTCATGTAGAAATTTGTCACAAGAGACTTTTTAGGCAGGGCCCATGCTGGATCTTCTTATCTTCCAGATGTTAGGTCCAGGGATACGTCAGAATACCCAAAATACACAGGGCTCAGTCAATAAAGGAGAGTCACATCACCCAGGTGCTTGGTCTAGACATATGTCACATCTCTTTTATGGAGAAAGCTCAGGTAAAAAAGGAAGGTCACATCAAATAGTTGATAGACCCAGAGATATGTCACATTTCCTCCTGCTTGAAGTGTCTAGGCCAAAGACTCACATCACCTTGGTGCTAGACCTGTGTTCATATATAAACATTCAACCAGAGTTGAAATGTTGGCTCGTTTCTAAACTCAGCTCATAGGTAAGGGAGAACTCTCCTATCCTGACCTAGTTAGTTGTAATGATGTTGACTCTCATACCTGGACTTAATGCTACAAGTACGATCATGGGTCCCTACCATTAGGAAGGTCTCAAAGTTGATTACAACTCTCATGCATACTGTATAGGGCCATTGGGTAGTACAGAGAGCGTGCTAACTGGGCCGAGCACACAGGTGAGATTGTGACACTCATATGCACACCCAGCCAACAGTAACTATTGTCATCCTCTCACAGGAACACAGGTCAGTCTGCAGAGGAATTGAGGCTGTCATGCACAAATCCAGTCTGCTGCTGAGACGGTTATTCGTGGGCTTAGACCCAACATACAGGAGGTGTTGAATGTCATGCCTACAACTGAGACAGCTGTGGGATTGTTAATCTAATTCCTGGACCATTCTGCAGCTTTCATTGTGAAATTTGCCGGTGCCTAGCACCTGAGTGACTTGACGGGCTCGCATGGACCCAGCCCACAGATGGGATATTAACATATTGCTGGATCCAGCACATTGAGGGTGTAACTCTATTCTCCTTCCTTGGCACTGCCCACAGTGAGCATTTTGACATATCGCTAGACCTTGCACGCAGGAGATGTGAGTCTCCCCTTCTGCCTTGGCGCTGCCCACAGGAAGCGTTCTTATATACAGCTTGGCCTCGCATCCAGGTTATGTGACTCTCCGGCTTGTGCACTGCCCATATGGAACACTGTGTTATATTGCTGGGTCCACTACTCAGGCGATGTAACTCCCCTGCCTGGGCCCTGCCTTACAGTGTCATTGTGACATATCTCTGTGCTCATCAGCCAGGTGATGTGATTCTCTTCTCCTGCCTGGTCCCTTTACACAGAAGGGATTGTGACATGTTGCTGGGCTTAGCACCAAGTTGATGTTGATGTGAATCTTCTGCCTGGATCGAGTTCACAGAAGGCATCGTGAAATACCTCTGGGTGCATCCCCTATTTGATATGACTCTCCTCTCTTACCTGAGCATTGCCCATAAGAGAGATTGTGACATATCTCGGGGTCTAGCACTGGGATGATGTGACTTCTCCCTGCCTGGGTCATGCCCATAGAAGGAAGTGTGACTTATAACTGGGCACAGCACATGGGTGATGTGATTCTTCTGCCTGGTCCCTACATACAGGAGTCATTGTCAAATGCCTCTGGTCCCATCATCTAGACTATGTGATTCTCTACTTCTTCCTAGGGCCTGCTCACATAAGGATTGTGACATACTACATGCCCTACATCATGTGACTTTTCTCTCATGTCTGCGGTCCGTCTTGGAGATGAATGTGACACATAGCTAGGAGTAGCCCATAGGTTATGTAACTTCTCCTTTTTCAAAGTCCTACCCAACAGGGGCATTGAAACATCTCTGTGGGCACTTCACTTAGGTAATGTTACCCTGTTGCCTGGAGCCTCCCCTCAGGGGGTATTGTGACATATTGCTGGACCCAGTACCTATGTGATATTACTCTCCTTTCTTGCCTGGGCCTTGTATATATTGTGTATTGTAATATATGGCTGGGTTCAATGACTAGGTGATGCAACTCTTATGCATAGGCCCTACCCACAGGGACATTATGACATTTCTTTAGCTCTGGATCTCCTCTTTTTCCTTAGCCCTGCCAAAAAGGGAGGTGGTGACATATAATTGGACCTAGCAACCAGCTAATATGAGTCTCCTCTTTCGCCTGCACCCAGCATATTTTAGGTGTTGTATCATATCCTTTCTCTCAACACCTGCAGGATGAAATGCTCCTGCCTGAGCCCAGCCATCAGTCAAAATTGTCATTCTCCCACACGAACATGGACCATAATTGAGGTTCTGAAACTCACACCCAGAGGCAGTCAAAAGTTGGAAACTTGGCTCTTATAAGTGGATGTTGTCCGCAAGTGCGTTTGTGACTCCTTGACCAAGATCCGAAACACTTGTGAGGCTGTGACTACACTAAGATAACTCAGTTTTCAAAAGGGATTAAGGCTCTCATGGAAAAAATCCATTCCTCCATTGAGATAGTGACTTATGTACATAGATGCAACATACAGGAGGCCTTGACTCTCATACCCAGAACCGGCACTTATGAGGGATTGTTAATCTCATCCATGGACCTTCTTGCAGGTGTGATTCTGATGTACACCTCTAGCCAGCAACAGAGTGATTTGACATTTTTGCCTGGGTGTAGCCCACAAATGAGATTGTGATATATCCCTGCATCCAGCATCTAATTAATGCGCTTCTATTCTCCTGCCTTGGCACTGCCCAAAACGGGTATACTGACCTATCACTGGTCCTGGCATTTTGTTACGTGACTCTGTCCTGTGCTTTGCCCACATGAGCCATTGTGACATATTGCTGTGTCCAACACCCAGGTGATGTAACTCTTGTCTAGGCTTTGCCTACAGGGGGCATTGTGATATATCTCTGCACTGATCACCCAGGTGATGGGACTCCCTTCTTCTGACTGCTGCCTGTTCATAGCAGGGATTGTTACAAATCGTTGAGGGCAGAATCTAGGTAATGTGACTGTCTTTTTACTGAGCGCTACCCACAGGAGGCATTGCAAAATATCTATCAGTCTCTCACCTAAATAGTGACTCTTTGGCTGGGCCCATTTGTCAGGGGTGTTGTGACATATGGCTGACCTCAGCACAGAGGTGATGTGAGTTTCTTCTACTGCTAGGGCTCTGACCAAAGAGAGATTACAATGTATCACCGGGCCCAGCACCTGAGCGATTTGACTCTCCCCTCTTGGCTGCGCCCTGCATATATTGTGTATTGTGACATATCACTGGGTCCAACACCCAGGTAATGTGACTCACGTGCATGGGCCATTTCCACCTGGGTATTATGACATATCTTTTTGTTCATCACTTAGGTGATGCAACTCTCCTCTTTGCCTTGGGCCCCACATAATTTTGCTATTGTGTTGTATCACTGGGCCAATCGCCTAGACAATAGGAAGCTTCTGCCAAGGCCCTGACTACTGGGGGCCCTGTGACATAGCTCTGCATTTATCACCTAGAAAATGTGATCCCCCCATTTCTGACTAAGCACTGCTCACAAGAAAAACTGTAGCATATTTCTGGGCTGAGCAAACAGGTGATGTGTTTCTCCTGCCTGCGCTTAGTTCACAGGAAAAATTGTGACATATCACTGGGCCCTGAAGCCAGGTGAGGTAACTCTGCTGCATGTGTCATGCTTTCAGGAGGGAGGAAGGACATATCTCTGGCAGAACACCTAGGATGTGACTCTCTTGCCTTGTCCCTGTCCTCAGGGAAGACTGCAACATATCTCTGACAGAGAACCAGGTGATGAGACTCTCCTGCTTGCTGACTACCCAAATGTGAAGTTGTCACATATATTTTGGCCTAGCACATAGGAGTGATGATGACATTCATACCTTAAACTAACCAATAGGAGAGATACTTTCTCTCACAGCCAGGCTTAACAAAACTCGCAAAATTATGGGTCTTCTCTTACTATGAATGTCAGAGAAAATAAGCACTCTTGCATATCATGTAAAGCACTCAGATGGTACAGTGTCATCACAGGGCCCAGAACACAGGTGAGATTGTGTTCTCTGTGTGCACACCCACCAATCATCAGAATTGTCACTCTTACACAGGATCAGAGGTGATTGCGGAGGTCCTAAATCTCATACCTGAATGCAGTCCACAGTTGGAATTATAACTAACATATGTGAACATCCAGTCACAGTTGCGATACTGACTTATTTCTGAACCCAGTTCACAGCCAAGTAAAGATCCTCTTGTCTGGATCCAGCCAGCTGGAGAGGTGTTGACTCTCATACCTGGGCTTATGGCCACAGGTATGATCATAGGTTCATATCAGCATGAAGACCTCAGAGTGGATTATGTTTAATGCACACTGTACAAGGCCCACAGGAGGTACATAGTGTCCTAACAGGGCCCAGCAAACAGGCGAGATTCTAACATTCATTCACACTCTGTTAACAATAAAAGTTACCATCCTCAAAAATGAGCACAACCGGCCGGGTGCGGTGACTCAGGCCTGTAATCACAGCACTTTGGGAAGCCAAGGCGGGCAGATCACGAGGTCAGGAGATCAAGACCATCCTGGCCAACATGGTGAAACCCCGTCTCTCTACTATTTATGATGATGATGATGATGATGATGATGATGATTATTATTATTATTATTATTATTATTATTATTATTATTATTATTTTGAGACAGAGTCTTGCTCTGTCACCCAGACTGGAGTGCATTGGCACCATCTAGGCTTACTGCAACCTCCACCTCCCAGGTTCAAACAATTCTCTTGTCTCAGCTTCCCGAGTAGCAGGGACTACAGGCTCATGCCACCATTCCCAGCTAATTTTTGTATTTTTAGTGGAGACGGGGTTTCACCATATTGATTAGGCTGATCTCAAGCTCATGACCTCAGGTGATCCACCCACCTCGACCTCCCAAAGTGCTGGGATTACAGGCGTGGGACACTGCACCTGGCCACCCCATCTCTAATAAAAATACAAAAATTAGCTGAGCATGGTGGCATGTACCTGTAATCCCAGCTACTCCAGAAGCTGAGGCAGGAGAGTTGATTCAACCCAGGAGGCAGAGGTTGCAGAGAGCCGAGATCGCCCCACTGCACTCCAGCCTGGCGATAGAGTGAGACTCCATCTCAAGGGACCAAAAGAAATAAAGAAAGAAAAAGAAAGAAAGAAAGAAAGAAAGAGAAAGAGAATGAAAGAAAGAGAAAGAAAGAAAGAAAGAAAGAAAGAAAGAAAGAAAGAAAGAAAGAAAGAAAGAGAAAGAAAGAAAGAAAAAGAAAGAAAGAGAAACTTGACTCTCATATATGTATCTTGTCCACAGGTAGGTGGGTGACTCTCAAACCAAAATTCATTACATCTGTGAGACTGTAACTCTCCTAAGGGGACACGGTCAGCCAGAGAAGACTCATTTATGAATCCAGTTCACTGTTGAGATTGGGACTGGTGTACTTAGGCCAAACATACAAATTCTCATACCTGGAATCTGTACATGTGTGGAGTTGTTCATCTTGTCCCTGTCGCTTTCTGCAGGTGGGATTGTGACATACTTCTCTGCCCAGCTCCCGAGTATTTTAGCTCTGTTTCCTGTGTCCAGCTCACAGATGGGATTCTGATATATCACTGAAGCCAGCACCTAGGTGATGTGACTCTTATCTCCTGCCTTGGTGCTGCCCACAGGGGACATTGGGACATATCACTTGGCCTTACACCTAGGTAAGTTTTCTGTCTTGCATTAGTGCTACTCACAGGGGCGTTGTGATATATTGATGGGTCCCACTTCCAGGTAATGTGACTCTTCTGCCGGTACCCAGTCCACAATGGCCATTTTGACATATTGCTGCATCCAAAACCTAGGTGATCTACCTCTCCTTCCTGAGCTTTGCCTAAGGGGACATTGTGAAATATCTATGTGCCCATCACCCCTGTGGTGTGATTTTCTTCTGCTGCCTAGTCCCTGCTTAAAGAAGGGATTGTGACATATCACTGTGCCCAGCACCTAGCTCATGTTACTCTTCTTTCATTTCTTAGGATTTGTTTGGAAGGAGATTGTGATACATTGGTGGGTCCAACTTCTCAGTGACATTACTCTGTTGAGTTTGCCCTGCAGGCAGAAAGCACTGTGACACATTATTGGGCCCAACACCAAAGTGAGTCTCCTGCCTGAACCCTGCCTACAGCAATTTGTAACATATGGCATTGGGACATATCTCTGAGCCCATCAACTATTTGACAAGACTCTTCTTTTTTTACAAAGGCTTTGCCAATAGGAGAGATTGTGACATAATTCTGAGCCCAGAAAATAGGAGATGTTTCTTTTGTTTTCTGCTTGAGCCCCACATTGTGATATATTCCTGGTCTCAGCAACTGAGGGAAGGGAATCTCCTGCCTGGGTCTTGCCTACAGGGAGCCTTGTGAAATCTTTCCGCGTTCATCACCTTAAATATGTGACCCTCATCTTCTGCGTGGCCACGTTTACAGAAGGGACAGTGGGTTATTCCTAGACCCAGCACACAGGTCATGTGATTCTGCATCCTGGTCTCTTCAGAGGGCTCATTTTCACTTATCTCTAGACTCATCAACTGGATAATGTGATGCTCCTCTTCTCCCTGAAACCTATCCATAGTGGAGATTGTGAAATACAGCCTCGCACAGCACCTACATCATGGTGCTCTCTTCTCATGCCTGGGTGCTGCCCACAGGGGTCATTGTGACTTAAAGCTGGGTACAGTCTTCAGGTGATGTAAATCTCCTCTATTTTGGGGCCCACACACACAGGGCATTACCATATAGCTCTGCTCCTCAGACCTAGGTGGTGTGACTGTCCTGTCTGTTACCTCCTCTTAGGAGGTATTGTGATATATTGCTGGGCCAAAACCGAGGTGATGTGGCCTTTTCTCTTGCCTGGTCCCTGCATACATGGTGTGTGGTAACATATATCTGGGTTGAACACATAGGTGATGTGACTATTCTGCATAGGTCTTGCCAACAGGGGTATTATGACACACCTTTCTATTCATTGCCTAGGTGATGTGACTGTCCACTCTTATCTGGGCCCTTCCAAAAGAGGGGATTGTGATATATCACTGACCCTACCACCAAGGTGATGTGACTGTTCTCTTTTGCCTGGGTTTGCATATTTTGGGCATTGTGACATATTCCTGGGCCCAACACTTAGGGGATAAAAGGTTTATTCCTCTACCTTACACCAGTGAAACTTGTGACATATTTCTGCATTCATCAACAAGAAGATGTGACTCTTCTGCCTGCACCCTGACCACAGAGAGGATTGTGACATATTGCTAGATCCAGCATGCAGGTGATGTGTCTCTGCTGCCTGGGTCCTAATTTGAGGAGTGGATTGCAACATACCCATGCCTGAGCGTTCAGGTAATGTGACTGTTGTCTGGTCCCTCTTCTCAGGGAAGCGACATATCACTGGCCCAGCGTCCAGCTGATTTTACTCTCCTGCTCTCTTCCTATATGCAGGTGCAATTGTGACATATATCTTGGAACACAACACACAGGTGCAATGATGACATTCATATGTCAAACCAGCCAATAGGAGAGATACTGCTTCTCCTAGCTACACTTAGGGAAATGAGAAATAGCCGTGGGTCTCCTCGCTAAGATCATCCACTCTCTCACATATTACAGAAAGCCCTCAGGTGGTACACAGTCTCATCACAGGGCCCAGCACACAGGTGAAATTTGTTTCTCATATGCACACCCTGCACCCTCCTGACCATTATGATTTTCACCCTCACATATAAACAGAACCCACTGGTGAGGTCCTGAATTTCACACATGAATGCAGTTTATAGTTGGAATTGTGACTCTCATATGTAATCATCTGTCCAGAGTTGGAAGGGGAACTTCGTTATAAACCCAGCGCATAGAAAGGTGATGATTCTCTTATCTGGACCCCACCAGTTGTAAAGATGTTGACTCATATATAGGCTTAGGGCCACAGGTATGATCATGGGTCCATGCCAGCATGAAAATCTCTGAAAGAATTGAGACTGTCATGCATAACATATAAAGCCCTCAGGTGCAAAACAGAAAGTCCTAATAGGGCTCAGCACACAGTAATGTAATGGCATTGGGATGCACACCCAGCCAACATTAAAGATTGTCGTTCTTTCACATGATCATAGTTCACTTTTGAGGCTCTGATTCCCATACCCGAAGGCAGTTTCAAAAGTTGAAAAATTGACTCTCATATGTGAGAAAATTTTTGCAATCTACCCATCTGACAAAGGACTCACATCCAGAATCTACAAAGAACTTAAACAAATTTACAAGAAAAAAACGAGCAATCCCATCAAAAAGTGGGCAAAGGATATGAACAGACATTTATGTAACCAACGGACATGAAAAATTGCTCATCGTCACTGGTCATCAGAGAAATGCAAATGAAAACCACAATGACATACCATCTTACGCTAGTTAGAATGGGGATCATTAAAATGTCAGGGAACAACAGATGCTGGAGAGGATGTGGAAAAACAAAAACGCTTTTGCACTGTGGGTTGGAGTGTAAATTAGTTCAACCACTGTGGAAGAGAGTGTGGCAATTTCTCAAGTATCTACAGCCAGAAATACCATTTGACCCAGCAATCCCATTTCTGGGTATATATCCAAAGGATTATAAATCGTGCTACTATAAAGACACATGCACACATATGTTTAATGTGGCACTGTTCAGAATAGCAAAGTCTTGGAACCATCCCAGATGTCCATCAATGATAGACTGGATTAAGAAATTGTGGCACATATACACCATGGAATACTACGCAGCCTTAAAAATGGATGAGTTCATGTCATTTGCAGGGACATGGATGAAGCTGGAAACCATCATTCTCAGCAAACTATCACAAGGACAGAAAAACAAACACTGCATGTTTTCACTCATAGGTAGGAGTTCAACAATGAGAACACGTGGACACAGGACAGGGAACATCAAACGCTAGTCCCTGTTTGGGGGTGGGGGGCATGAAAGGGATAGCATTAGGAGAACATTTAATGTAAATGATGAGTTGATGGGTGCAGTAAACCAACATGGCACATGTATACCTGTGTAACAAACCTGTACTTTCTGCACATGTATCCTAGAACTTAAAGTATAATAAAAATTGAAGGTTACAGACTATAATTTCTGACCAAAATGGATTAAAACTAGAAATCAATAACAGAAGAAAATTCATAAAATTCACAAATACATGAAAATTAAACAATTTATTCTTCAACATGCTTTTGTTCAAGAGTTAAAAATTTAATATTTTGAACATGTCTATAAGGCCCAAAGTGAGCTACAGATTTAATACAATCCCTATGAAATTCTTAATATTATTTTTCACAGAAACAGAGAATGTGACTCCCCAAAGTATACGGAATTTCAGGGACCACATAAAAAAAGTTGGAAGCATTACAAATCCTGATTTCAAAACATGTTAGAAATCTACAGTAATCAAAATCTTATGTTACTGGCATAAGGACAGACAACTAGACTAATAAAAAAATCTTTGCCAATTCTGCAGACAGTGCCTGCATCATCCTGCAGACTGACAATGATCATTTTGCTGCTGATGACTTTAAAGTGTGAGACAGAGCTGGCCATGTGCCAGTTTGTGGAGAGTGACATTACTGATAACACCAGTGTCACTCAGCCTCTGCTGGAGACAGAGATGGAGGCCCTCAAGGAAGAGCTGCTCTTCATGAAGAATCATGAGGAGGACGTTAAAGGTCACAATACCTGATTTCCAGCTCTTGGTTGACCATGGAGGTAGATGTCCCCAAGTCTCAGGACCTTGGCAAGGTCATGACAGGCATCTGGGCCCAATATGACGAGATGGCTGAGAACAACTGAGAGGACCTGGACAAGTACTGGTCCCAGCAGACTGAGGAGAGCACCACAGTAGTCACCATGCAGTCCGCTGAGATCGCAGCTGCTGAGAGGATGCTCAGGGGGTTGAGATGTACAGTCCAGTCCTTGGATATCGACCTGGACTCAATGAGATATCTGAAGGCCAGCTTGGAGAACAACCTGATGGAGGCAGATGTAGATGGAGCAGCTCAACAGGATCCTGCTGCATCTGGAGTCAGAGCTATCCCAAACCCAGGAAGAGAGGAACCAGGCCCAAGAGCACGAGGACCTGTGGAACATCAAGGTCGAGCTGGAGGCTGAGATTGCCACCTACTGCCACCTGCTAGAAGACGGGGAGGATTTCAATCTCCCGGATGCTCTGGACAGCAGTAAATACCTGCAAGCCATCCAAAAGAAGAGCCCCCGCAGGATAGTGGACAGCAAAGTGGTGTCTGAGACCAACAATACAGACGTTTTGTTGTGCTAAGCCAGCAGAAACAAGGTCCCTTTGGGGAGCAGGGGGCCAGTAAAAAGTTCAGAGGTAAAAAAAAGTTACTTCAAATCACAGAAGTGTTTCCTTCACACAAAAGTAATATAGATTCATTAATATATAGAAGTGGAAATTAAGACAATTTCCGCAACTACTCACCCAGAAAGGATTAAAAAAATAATTGACCACCAACTAATAAAACAAATACACAAGTCATAAATAAAGTATGAGTAATATTTATACAGGCAAATGAACAGAGAATTATTTTGGCAATAGACATGTGGTTGATTCATATTTGACTTATTTTGTACACCCTTGAAACTGTACACAGTTGAATACAGTCATACAAAAGTATAATATATAGGCAGAATCTAAAAACACAATTAAATGATGTAAGGCAGCCTATCCTAACAAGGAAATACAAGAATATATAATATTAGAAAATAAAATTAAATAAACATTAGCCTGTGAAATACCGAATAAACAAAGCATACAACGGAAGAAGACTCTTTCTAGATAACTAGCATGTTCAACCATAACTGGACACCCATAAAGAGCAGATTTTGAATTATTAGCATATGGTTAGAGTAACAAAATTGCACAACTAATACATTATAATCTCCCATAAAGAGCATTTAGAAGAAAATTTTAATAAAGATTTCAATGATATTAGAGACACTTTTTATTATGTTCTTAATATATTACTCCTCTTTTTGTACAAATGGAAAGGCTATAATTTATTTTTTTTTTAATTTTTTGAGATGGAGTCTCACTCTGTCACCCAGGCTGGAGTGTAGTGGCGAGACCTCAGCTGACTGCAACCTCCACCTCCCAGGTTCACGCCATTCTCCTGCCTCAGCCTCCTGAGTAGCTGGGACTACAGGCACCCACCATCAGGCCCGGCTAATTTTTGTGTATTTTTAGTATAGACGGAGTTTCACCGTGTTAGCCAGGAAGATCTTGATCTTCTGACCTAGTGATCCACCTGTCTCGGCCTCCCAAAGTGCTGGGATTACAGGCTTGAGCCACCGCTCCTGGCTGGCGATATTTTTTGTAGTTTTAGTAGAGACGGGATTTCACCATGTTGGCCAGGCTGGTCTTGAACTCCTGATCTCGTGATCCACCCATCTCAACCTCTTAATGTGCTGCGATGACAAGCATGAAACACAGCACTGGCCTATAATTTATTTTTTTAAAAGCAAAGAAAAGCCCTACATTTTTACATATGGGAACAACATGAATATTGTAAAATATGCTGTGGAAAACTACAATATAATAAGCAATTAGAAATAAATTATACTATCATTCAGATAAATGTTGAGGAAAGTAAATGGAAACACTAATGTTAAGTTTTTCTATGCAGTGAACTTAGACACAAACTAAAACTTTTCTTAATGTGATGTGCATACTACCTAATTCACTTTTTATATAACACATAAATTCAAGTATTCTATTCTGAAAACCCTGAAGCTAAAATTACAGGCTAATTTGACATACATAAAAAAAGGACAGGGAAAACGTACAGATCACAGTCCCACTAAGCTTTATATAAGATTAATTAATAAAATAACTCATTAAGAAATAATGTAACAATTAAGAATTTGTTCTATTCCTGGCATGTTTCTAAGTTTTCTACGGATTAAGGTCTTTAAAAATTCTTTGAGATGAGTAGCTACAATAAACTATTCCACAGGTGAGATGTTTGGCATAGAGAGTTCACATTTCTAAGTCAGTTTCTACTAAGGGAAAGAAAACTTTTTGACCTACATTACCAGAGATGAAAAAAAGAATAAAGTGAAATAGAAGATTCAACTTTATCATATGTGCTGAGGTGCTTTGGGCTCTGATAAATTTTTTTTCCGATTTTTTTGCAGGAACACATTTGAAATCATAGGATTGAAAATTATGAAGAAGAAACATTTGTCGTTGGAGTTTCTGAAATATGTGAACCAAACCCCAATGCCTGCACTTTTACTCTCACAAACTTCTGACATGAGGCACAGATTTTTACAAAACAGCTTAACATAGAAGTCTCACAAAATGTGCAGATTTCCTCAGATCCCAAAAACAATGGAAAAGCACTCAGACCACAAGGCCTTCACGGGAATAGCAGAAAGAAGAGGAGAACTTTGGCTGTCACTGTGAATGCCCTGGAATGTTAGTGGATGAACAGGAGAAGCCTTAGAAGATTTAAGAGCATAATAAGCATAGGGTAGGAAATTTCCATCTGTGGCAGCAAAAAAAGTAAATCTAGAATTTTCCAGAACCAATTTCTTTGAAGCAGAACTTCCAACACCATATTTTTAAGGTTTTCTCCTTGGCCTTTGCACCTCTCATCTTTGTTATTTGTTCACTTTTGCCTATTGGGTTGATGCCTATTATTCTCCCTCTTTTTGCATTCCAAAGATATTTCCTTTACTGTAGAACAGGGGCATCCAAGGGAGACTACAGCCATGAGTTCTTAGTTTCTGTTTCTGGTGGAGCCAGTAAGGCCCTTTCCTCATCCCCCTTTGCCGCTTATCACTAGAGACAGAACCTGAAAACCATTGCTGCAGGCTGCTAAAAACCTAAAACAAAACAGAGCCATAACAAAAACAAAACAAGGTGGATTGGAAAAGCTTGCTGTACAAGGCAACCAGGTCTGGCTTATATTCACCACATCCCTTCTTCTTTCCCAGAACAGCAACTGGGCTCAAGAGAAACCGTCCAACTTTTAGTATCTCCCTCAGTATAGAATGAGAAGAGTGGAACATATGTTCAAAGGTTTGGCTTTTTGGGCTACCGCTGATGACTAGATTCTGTCTCCCCCAACAGGGAATGCTCAAGGAAATGGCAGAGTAATGAGAATGACAACTTATGACTGCTGAGAAAAGAAGTTGCATGCTTATCACAGCCTCAGAGAAACAAACACTGCAACTGCGGAAGCAAAGGACTACCGTGTCTGGAAAACAATGGGAAAAATATCTTTACCTTAAAAATACACACACAAGCCCAGAGAAGACACATTGAAGACCCTGTTAATGAAGCACCAGGATGTACAGCCTCACTGATTGTTGTATTATCTTGTAGTAAGAAAGTTTGTACATACTACATTACACAGTTGTTTTATAAATTTCTGAATCTCATCAAAAGATTGCAGGGCATACAGAAAAGGACGAAAACATGTCCCAGTTGAAGAAATAAAGTAAACCTACAAATATTGACCTTTAAAAATCTTTGTTGACTTTTAAAGGTCAAAATCTATAGGTTTATTCTTTGTTGTTGTTGTTTTCGCATTATATAATTTTAAAAATCAAAATAATTATCAAAGCTCCTTAATGACATGGACAGTCCTCCGGTCCACAGGGCCCCGGCAAGGGAGAAGCCTTGACACCATGAGGGACAACCAGGTAGACTCCCAACCCACGCCCGAGGCTCAGAGCAGGAGCAGGGACCTGGCTGCACCAGGCCGAAGCCGCCTCCATGCCCAGCGGTCGCGGACTCCAGGAGCTCCAGACCTGGGGTCGTGGTGAGATTTGTTGATTGACTGCGCTGTGGTGGCTGAGTTGCAAGCAAATGGGTTTCATCACCTTAAATGGTTTTGAACCAATGAAGCTATATTCCCTTAAAAAGACGGACAGCCCATCGTGTGAACTATAGAGTTTGTGAACAAATTTATATTGGGTTCATAGTGGCATCATGCACACAGACTCCTGCGAGTTCCCCTAAGTTCTTACAGGACTGCTTTGCCTTTTGATCTGCAAAGTTCCGTAAAGAATGGCCCTTGTGGATAAGCGCTAAGTCAAGAGACAGCGATTGGATAGATTTTGTGAAGGAATTCGCCCCCAGATCATGAAAGACCCCCTAAGCCCAGGCTCACTGGCAGCGTTCCTGGTCGGCTGTGACTGCACTGTGTACATGCCCATCCTGAAGGACCTGGCCACCGTGGCCTTCTGTGGTGCAGTCCACGCAAGAGATCCACGAGAAAGTTCTAAACGGAGCCGGGGGAGCCATGATGTACCACAGAATCACCTCACCAGGGAGGATCTGGCAAATATCAAGGCCTTGAGGGTGATCGTGGGGGTGGACAGTGGCTATGACAACGTGGACATCAAGGCTGCTAGTGAGCTCAGAATTGCTGTGTGAAACATCCCGTCCGCAGCCGTGGAAGAGACAGCCAATTCCACCAACTGCCACATTCTCAACATATACCAGAGGAACACATGGCTGTACCAGGCACTGTGGGAAGGCAAGCGGGTTCAGAGCATGGGGCAGATCTGCGAGGTGGCCTCGGGAGTGGCCCGCGTTCATGGGAAGACGCTGGACCTCATCGGCTAGGGTCGCACGCAGCAGGCTTTTGTAGTTCCAGCCACAGCTTTTGGATTCAGCGTCATATTTTATTACCCCTACTTACAGGATGGGATCGAGCAGTCCCTGGGCATGCAGAGGGTCTGCACCCTGCAGGATTGGCTGTATCAGAGCGACTGCGTCTCCTTGCACTGCAGTCTCAACGAACATAAGCACCATCTCATCAATGACTTTACCATAAAGCAGATGAGGCAGGGAGCATTCCTTGTGAACGCAGCCCGTGGTGGCCTGGTGGACGAGAAAGCCTTAGCACAGGCCCTCAAGGAAGGCAGGATACGAGGGGCAGTCCTCGACGTGAATGAGTCGCAGCCCTTTAGCTTTGCTCAGGGTCCGTTGAAAGATGCCCCCAATCTCATCTGCACTCCTCACACTGCCTGCTACAGCCAGCAGGTGTCACTGGAGATGAGGGAGGCAGCTGCCACCGAGATCCGCCGAGCCATCACGGGTCGTATCCCAGGAAGCTTAAGAAACTGTGTGAACAAGGAATTCTTTGTCACATCTGTGCTTTGGTGGGAAATAGACCAGCAAGCAATTCATCCAGGCATCGTGGGCGGGGCTCCAGGAGGAATTCCTGCATCCATGGAAGGGATCTTCCCTGGAGACATCCCGGTGACTTGCAAACTCCCGACAGTGGCACATCCTTCGCAAGCGCCCTCTCCCAACCAGCCCTCAAACACGGGGACAATCGAGAGCACCCCAACGAGAAATAACAGACAATGCCGGAAGGTAATCATTCAGATACACTTGGGAACAAGAGACAGTGAAAAATTGATAAACTAAGAGAAAAAGAATCTGACGCTCTTTTTAGCTGATTCTGGACATATGCTCATTGGTATTTCAGTGTTAAAACTACAAGAGCTAGAAAACTGAAGATGTCGTCTGCTTACGGAAGCTCTGAAAGACTAGGGTGTGATTTATTAACCACCAACTTCCGTTGTTGTGTGTTTAGTTTTTCATCTGTGCGTCAAATCACAAAGAATAAATACAACTTCTTCCTTTATCAGTCCCTTGGGCACAGCAGGTCAGGAACACCCTGCTTAGAATGTTGCATCAAGACTTCAAACAGCAAAATAAAAACCATGAGGAGGAAATCCCCATCTTGTGACCTGAGTCACTTCAGTCTACAGGGACTGTTTACCGCTTTTTGCTAATCGGAAGATCACATTACTAGAAAATGTGGAGTAAACTATTTGCCTGTGGTAGACATCGGCACGCATGTGATTGAAGACAGTACCGGCTCCTGTACAGAGAAGCATCTCTCACATCTGAACTGCATACTGAGCGGGCCAGTTGGTTGTAAGTTCAGTAAAAGCCTCCGATAATGCAAAAAAAAAAAAAAAAAAAAGTAATAAGTTTCACTCGCTGTTTGTAATCAAGTATATTTTCTCAGTTTCAGATCCTCTGTTATTTTATTGAGTGGAAAGTCTTGCACTAAAAGGGTTCAAGAAAAATAATATTGCATTTTCTTATGTCACAGGGAACACTTTAAATGGTAACTTGTCAGATGGTCTATGAACAAACCCCCTTTTTAAGACACTGATAAAGTCTTCTCTTCTTCACGTTGTGTTTTATACAAGAACACTTCAGACGTATTCGATGTGACTGATTTTAACAAATTCTATTAGATTTGCATCAATTAGTTACATGTTCTATTCATAGTCTTTTGTGAATCATTGTCTTTTTGTTTAAAAAGATGGCCTATTTTGATCCTTTGATTAGGTACATCCCCGTTTTCGTAAGAAAAGAAAAATTTTAAAATTGTCCCAAACAGAAAAATAATGGCTATCAGAAGTACGTTTTGTTTTAGTGTACTGCGAATTACCGTTACTGTAGTTGTTTATTGTAAAGATGGACATTTAGCATTCAGTGCAGTTTTCAATAAAATGTAATTAGAAAAAACTGCTTAATGAACAAAAACAGAACATAGACAACAAAAGAATATTAGAAGAAGTGATACATAAAGAAAATGAGATATCAATAAAAAAGATTTTTAAAAACCAACAATTGTGAATCTGAAGAACATAATAGCTATATTAAAAATTTAATCAACAGTCACAAAAGCAGACTAATAAAGGAGAAAAAATTACACAATTGATGACATTGTAGTTATAAATATTGAGTGATGAAAACAAGTTTTTTAAGCAGAATGGAGAAAAAAGTATGGGACATACTGCACATCATCAAGTGGACCATTATATTTATAAAAGGAGTCTTACAAAAACAATATAGGAGAAAAGTAATAAAGAGGTTATTTTTAAAAAGTAGCTGAGAAATCCCCAGATGACAAGGTAACTAAACAAGAAGAAATACTTCCAAACAAAAACCTTCAACTGGAATACTATCATTTCAGAAATAATAAAAACTAAACCTTTCCAAAATAAATAAAAGTTGAGTGTGTTACTAACCACTAGAACAGTCCTAAAGGAAATGTAAAAAAGTCTATCACGTCCAAAAATGAAATGATGCTGCAGAGCATCATAAAAGCACATGAAAATAGAAAGCTCTCTATTAAAGGTAAATATATAAACAGGTAAAGAAATCTCTACTGTCATAATCATGGTGCACAAAACTTTCAAAATCTTGCCATGGAGTTTAAAAAATGAAGCAAAAATCTGCATAAGTGTGTGTTCATAGACAAAAAGAAAAGATAATATGTGATATTAATAAAACAGTGGGGGTGTGAAGAGGTACAACTTTGCATTCAGTTGAAATATAGTTGTTATATACTGTCATAACTTTAAGATGATTCATGAAGTCTTTATTTCTCAAGATGATTACCAAAAAAAACCTGTAGAATGTATGCAAAGGCAAATGAGAAAGGAATTCAATCATGTCACTACAAAATCAACAAACAAATATAAAGCAGTAAGAGAAAAATGATAAATAACACATCTACAAGAAACACAGAAGACAATTACAAATAATAAAGTAACTTCATTAACTGCAGTAATTATTTCAAATATAAAAAGTTAAATACCTTAAAGAAAATTAATAAATAATTTAATGGATTAAGAACAAAGGAGATCCAGCAATGTGCTCTCTACAAAAGTCACTTCAGCTCCAAGGACTCAAATAAGTTGAAAGTAACAGTATAAAGAAAATATATTTTATGCAAAGAGTAGCTACAATTGGAGGGGCATGGTCATAATTACATTAAACAAAATATATTTTAAATAAAAAATGTGAACAAGAGACAGATTGGTATTATGTTTTTGTTTTTGTTTTTGGAGACAGAGTCTCATTCTGTCACCAGGCTGGAGTGCAGTGGCACGATCTCGGCTCACTGCAACCTCCGCATCCCTGGTTCAATTGATTCTCCTGCCTCAGCTTCCCGAGTAGCTGGGACTACAGGCACCCGCCACCACACCCAGCTAAGTTTTGTACTTTTTAGTAGAGATGGGGTTTCACCTTGTTGGCCAGGATGGTCTCGATCTCTGGACCTCATGATTCACCCGCCTCAGCCTCCCAAAGTGCTGGAACTACAGGCGTGAGACACAGGACTCGGCCGAGACAGATTGGTGTTATGTAATGGTGAGATGGATTAACTTTCAAGGAATCTATAACAATAATTTATAAATCATATATCTATAATTTGAAAAATGTGCAAAAATATACCATTGAGATTTTGACAGAAATTACATTAAATTTTTATATTACTATAAATAGCACTGACATCTTTCTTTCTTTCCTTCTTTTTTTTTAAGAGACAGAGTTTCTTTCTCCCAGGCTGGAGGGCAGTGGCACGATCTCGCGATAGGCTCACTTCAACCTCCTCCTCCCAGGTTCAACTTATTCTCGTCTTTCAAATATGTAAAACAAATGTTGACAGAAGTCAAGCAAGAAATACATAACAACACAACAGTGGTGGACTTCAAGACTCCACTTTCAATAATGACTAGAATAGTCAGATGTAATATCAGTAAGAAAGGCAAACCTGAACATTATAGACCCAACCAGCATTTACAGAACTCTCCAATTGAAAGGAACAAAATCTGCAATATTCTAAATCACACATGGTACATTCTGTTAGGATACATGTCTTATTAAATTTAAGAAAACTGAAGTGATACAATGTAAATGAAACTAGAATTCAAAAGCAAGAAAATGTGGCAAATATGTAAATAAGAGGAAATTAAGCAAAATCTTTCATATAGTCTTGCTCAATTGTCAGGTGATTTAATATTGTTAAGATGTCAGGGCCGGCAAGTGGCTCATGCCTCTAATCCCAGGACTTTGGGATCTCAAGTGGGTGGATCAATTGAGATCAGAAGTTTGAGACTAGCCTGGTGAATATGGCAAAACCCTATCTCTACTAAAAATACAAAAGTTAGCTAGACATGATGGTGCATGACTGTAATCCCTGCTGCTCTGGTGGCTGAGACTGGAGAATTGCTTGAACCTGGGAAGCAGAGCCTGCAGTGAGCACATCTCACACTCCTGCCCTTCAGCCTGAGTGACTCACTAAAACTCCATCTACAAAAAAAAAAGAATGTTGTCAGTACTACTCATGATGATATAAAAATGTAATGTTATTTTTGTCAAAATCCCAATGGTATGTTTTCTTGCAGAATTTTTGTGTATAATTCTATAGGTTGCTTAGGAAATGTGACTAGCCAAACATCCTTTAAAAAGAACAAAGAGGTATTACATTTTCTGATTTAAAATCATGATACAAAGCTACAAAAATAAAAACAATATTGTATTCCCACAAAAACAGATACATAGATGATGAAACACAATAGAGATCCCAGAAATAAAACCTTGCATATGTGATAAAATAATCTTCCATAAGCTTTCCATGACCACACAATAGAAAAATAAGAATCTCTTTAACAAATAATTTCCCAAATTGAATATTTACAGAGAAAAAAATAAAGTTGGATGCTTCTGTTGTATCATATATAAAAAGTGTTTTTAATGGATTCAATACTTAAACATAAAAACTAATAAAATTCTTAGAAGTAAACATAGGGGAAAAGTTTATGACACAAGTCTTAAAACTCCTTAAGTTTGACGTCAAATTCATAAGCAACAAGGAAAAGAACAATGACAAAAATAAAGGACTACTTTAAGCTTCAACTATTCTACACATCAAATAAAACATTTAGTGCCATACAAATGTCACCTAATAAGTGCGTGAAAGCTAGGCATGGTGGCTCATGCCTATAATTCCAGAACTTTAGGAGGCCAAGGCAGAACAATCACTTGAGGCCAAAACTTGGAGACTAGTCATGAAAACATAGCAAGACCCTGTCTTGTATAGGGTTATATATATGCATACATACATACATATAACAAAAAAGAGTAAAAATATTTTCTAATCACATATTTGGTAGGTGTTAATTTTCAAAATATATAAATTCCTAAAACTCAACAACAAAAAAAGTTAATAACTTGATTTAGAATGGCAAATGTTTGAAATGACTTTCTCCAAAGAAGACATAGAAATGACTAGGCATTTAAAAGGATACTTGACAAACTCTCTTCTACAAAAATGCAAAGAAAAGTCACAATAATCTATCACCTCAAATCTATTTTTAAAGTAGTATGAAAGCTCTTCAAAAAAATTAAAATGAGATTATTATACAATCCAGCAAACCCCATTTTGGCTATGTATTTAAAATATACAACACATGATCCGGAAGAGATATTTGCACAAGCAAATTTATTGCAACATTACTAACACAAGCCAAAAGGCAGAAACAACCCAGCTGTCCCTTGACCAATGAACAGATTAATAACAAGTGGCACATACACAAAGTCGCATATTATTCAGTCTTTAAAAAGTCACATTATATGATAATTTTTGAGAAGATCATGTTAATTGAAATAAGCCAGGAACAAAGTGACAGTCTATGATTCCATTCATAATCAGGTATCTTAAGGAGAAAAACTCATAGGAAAAAAAAGTTAGAATGGTGTTTGTCAAGGGCTGAAGAGATGGCAAAATGGGCAGCTGTTTTAAAAGGCATTTAATTTTAGTTTTGCAAGACATAGAAGTTCTACAGGTGTTTTGCATAACTATGTGAATGTACTTAACACTAATGAAATATACACTTAAAAAGAATTAAGATGGTAAATTTTATGTTATGTGTTTTTACCACAATCACAATTTTTAAAAGAAAAAATATGGATTTATAAAACTTTCCAAAAATTAAATTTTGTTCACAAAAGATTTTCTCTCACACAAAGGAAGTATAGATTTATAATTAAACACATGGTAAAATTAAGACTATTTCAATGACTATTCACCCATACAAGATAAGACAACCACTGAAAATCAGCCAAAAAATATGGAAGATAAGCCGTGAGCAAAGTTGGGGACATATTTATAGAGAAAAACAAACATATATATAATTCAATTTTGAAAACGTAGGGCCGATTTATATTTTAATTAAACCCGACATTAGTTTCCTGAGTGAAATTTGGTTTTCAATTTGGGCAAATGAAGACCTGTCTGGGGATAAATGAATTCTTTCTCCTCCGTTTCCTGATATGGACCTGTGCTGGGGACAGGTCAGCTGTTCAAGTGAAATCCAGTCAGTTTTGCTTCTGTGCCAGGATTAAACCTAGGATATTTCACATTTCACATATAAACCCCGATGAAGTGTTTCTAGGAGATGGCTGTCCCATAACCTATATTTTGCCAAACGTTTACTATGAATTTCACCACCATCCTCTTGAAGGTGGTATTGTAACTAAAACTTTTCAGGAAATTCTACTTAAAACTAAAATCACGTATATCTCAAGAAACTCCTTTCTGATTTGAAATGCCTCTGCCATGTATTGTCTGCAATCAGCATCCTCTTTCAAAGAAAGTAGAAAGGACAGATGAGGAAACTGATAGTGTTACTGCATGGGAGACAGAGGTGAGGATACACGTGGCGGATGAAAACATGGAAGTTATTTCTACAGCACGATCTTGTAAGTGTCTGACTGCTATGTTCCCTTGTATATCAAATGATGTACCTTTATTGCAAGAGAAGACAGTGCGCTGTTTACCTTGACATTGAGAGGCAATTTTGAATCTCTGTCGTGATTGCTTAGGACTGAGGATTTGATGTGCTATTTTGTGGAAATCTTAGAAGCAGTAATGGGATTTAATGATCTTAACTATCATCCATCTGAAAACTCTAACGAGATTTTAAATAAAATGGCCTACTGCTTCCACCGTTCCCTTTTTAAACCAGGAGCTGCCGTTGCTTTTAACATTATGAAGTTGAATCTATGAATAGTTTGTACTATTAAAATTTTTTTAAAAATCCACATTGACTTGAAGTGTATAGGCAGAGTTGGAAATTATAACATCCAAAGTTATAATACATACGTAAAACCCAAAATAAAATCAACTGCTGCCCTGGAACCTATTCTAAATAATCGAGACAGTAATATGGAATTGTAAAGAAAACTAAGAAACATATTTACTCATAAAATCTTGCAAGCAAAGTGTTTTTTCTTTTTCTGAGACAGAGTCTCACTCTGTCACCCAGGCTAAAGTGCAGTGGCGAGACGACGGCTCATTTCAACCTCAGCCTCCTGAGTTCATACCATTCTCCTGCCTCAGCCTTCACTGAGATTACAAGCACCTGCTACCAGACCAGGCTACCTTGCATATAAACTTGATATATCATTTATAAAAATATTTTCTAGAGAACTAAAATATTCTACTGTGACTGTGCATTCATGAAGTTGGGGTATCTTGAATCATTGGCATGTAGTGTATGACAGTAAAATTTCACAGAAAATACACTATAACCATTAATAACAGGCTCTAATAAGAGAATTTTAATGCATAAGAATTGAAAAGACACCATAAATAATTTCCGTTATATTTTTAATACACTGATGCTATTCTTACACAAACTAAAAAGGCTGGGTAAGTTGTAGTGGCTCACACCTGTAATTCCAGCACTTTGGGAGGCCGAAGTAGCAGATTGCTTAAGCACAAGAGTTCACAGCATGCCTGGGCAGCATAGGGAGACCCTGTCTCTGCAAATAATAACAAACAGCCAAGTGTGCTAATACACATTTGTGGTCCCAGCTGCTCAGGAGGCTGAGGCAGAATTGCCTGAGCTTGAGTGGTCAAGGCTAGAGTGAGCTGTGATTGTGCATTGCGTTCCAGCCCAAGTGACACAGTGAGACCCTGTTTAAAGAAAAAAAAAAAAACTAACAATTAGCCAGGAGTAGTGGCATGCACCTGTACTCCCAGCTACTTCAGAAGCTGAAGTTAGAAAATCATTTGAGCCTGAGAGTTTGAGTCTGCAGTGAGCCATAATTGAGCTACTGAACTCCAGTCTGGGTGACAGAGCAAGGCCTTGTCACAGATAGGTAGATAGATAGATAGATAGATAGATAGATAGATAGATAGATAGATAGATAGAATACACCTGGAGAAACAGTAGATTTTAAAAAATGTAGTGTGATGTAATTTTTAAAATAAACTTTATGTGTATCACTTAGAAATTTATAGAACAGGCCGGGCGCAGTGGTTCACGCCTGTAATCCCAGCACTCTGGGAAGACGAAGTGGGCAGATCAGGGGGCCGGATATCGAGACCAAGACCATCCTGGAGAACACGGTGAAACCCTATCTCTACTAAAAATACAAAAAATTAGCCGGGCGTGGTGGTGGACACCTCTAGTCCCAGCTACTCGGGAGGCAGAGGCAGGAGAATGGCGTGAAACAGGGAGGCAGAACTTGCAGTGAGCCGAGATCGTGCCACTCCACTCCAGCCTGGGTGACAGAGCGAGACTCTTTCTCAAAAAAAAAAAAAAAAAAGAAAAGAAATTTATACAACTTAGACAGAAGAATAAAAAACAACCTCTTAACAGTTTTTTCAAATAAAAAAAGTGATTTTGAAGAGAAGGGAATAAAGGGGACTTTCAGTTTATTATGTTTTTATTTTTTGAGTCAGGGTCTCACTTTGTTGCCCACATGGAAGCGCAGTGGTGTGATTACAGCTCACTGCAAACTTGGCCTCCCAGGCTCAAACAATCCTCCAACCTCAGCCTCCCTAGTAGCTGGGAATACAGGTGTACATCACCATAACTGGTTAATTTTTGTATTTTTGTAGAGACAGGGTTTTACCATGTTGCCCACACTGGTCTTGAGCTTCTGGGCTCAAGCAATTCACCTGCCTTGGGCTCCCAAAGTGCTGGGATTGAGCCACTAGGCCAACCAAGTTTTTGTTTTGTTTTGTTTTTGAGACGGAGTCTCACTCTCTTGCCCAGGTTAGAGTGCAGTGGCACGATCTTGGCTTACTGCACCATTCACCTCCTAGGTTCAAGTGATTCTCCTGCTTCAGCCTCGTGGGTAGCTGGAATTACAGACACCCACCACCAAGACCAGCTAATTTTTGTATTTTTTAGTAGAGATGGGGTTCCACCATGTCAGCTAGGCTGGTCTCAAATTCCTGACCTCATGATCCACCCACCTCACCCTCACAAAGTGCTGAGATTACACGCATGAGTCACTTCTCCCGGCCACCAGCCAAGAATTTTACTTTATAAAGATATTTATGATGTGTTCTTTTCTTTTTACAGTATGTATTGCATTTATAATTGGAGATACAAAAAAAAGTGACTGTTACTGTTTGACAGCAAGGCAGTAGTATTATCTTCATCAATATTTGCAACTTCATTCGCAGGAACCTGTAAGAGAAAGCCCAGACAAAACTTTAAGGCAAAGAAATTACACTTGTAAAAAGTGAGAGGACTATTTTTTTTATAATAACAAATATTCCAGGTGAGGACTGGTCAGGATCTTCCACTGCTCCATCTCACCTGATAACTCTCACAACTGCCAGGGTAAGAAGCAGCAGAGAGAAGGACAAATGCCAGTGAGTTTTCTCTCCCACTAAGGACCTGTTTGTCAAGTTTCCTACCATCAAGTAGAAGATGTACTAAAAATAAAACATGTACCCTTGCAGATGCTAGAAGAGAGGCACAAAATAGAAAAGGAGGTAAGCCCACACGCTGTGGAGGCAGAGATCCAACTTAAGATTCAAAATGCACCAGAAAGTTGTGTAAAATTAATTAAATTACTCAAAATCCTGGAACATTAGTTTCCTCACCTGTAAAATGGGGATTATGTGCCTACTTCATAAGTTGTTTTAACAGTTAAATTCACAAAGATATTTAATAGAGCCTGCTATGGCAAGTGTTCACATTAACAAAGTAGTATCAAACTTCAAAATATGGGAAAGGTATTTTGAATAATGTCAATGAGGCCAAGGACAACACGCCCAGCTTCATAATCAATCCCAGCCACATTACACTGAGGAGATCTACAGATAAGTATACTTCTTCAACAAATTCCATTAGAGAGGGAGAGCGTGTAGTCTGACAACATGACACAAATGTGACCAGTGTACAGTGACTTAGGTAGTGGGGGGTGGAATCCGTATATATTCTCTGACTTGCAGTTACACAGTGGGTTCCCAGGAAACAAATGGAATAGAAAAGGCAACACAAAAGATACTACCATAAATGGGGTGAGCATAGCAGGTTCACAACCACAAATCTAAGCAGGAGACTCAAATCACAAGGAGCACCTAGATCTGTGAACAGCAGCTGTGGTGGCATCAGGTTCAACTTTCTGAGGCCACCTGCGTGGGCAGTGTCTTTGCAGGCACATACTCAGCAGCAGTGTATCTGAGATCTCAAGGCTCTTCTCTTCATTAATTATTAAGATGATAGATGATGGATACCCTCACATTACAACATCCCCCACTAACGCTGTGGACAAGTGAATTCAGAAACCCCCACCTAAATACACAGTGAAGAGTAGGATGAGAATACTGCAGGATAGGTTAGGAATGCAGGCATTCGACCCCATACAGTCTATTTAAAATAAGAGAAGGGCCCTAGTATTGTGCTGTCGTCTCCCTATATATAGTTCTTTATTTTTCCAATTTCATAAAGGCCATACAGTTTTTCTTCCTTTCTTTACAAATGTGCTGATGAACCCATGTGTAATTAATCCTGAAGGGGTTAATTCCTCATAAAGTACAGTAACGTGATTCAATTGCTATGATGAGGTTTTTCAGGTTTTTTTAATAGTGTCCCATACTCACTAATCACAAGTGAAAATTATAAGAACATGTAATTTGAACAAAGTATTCTTTTCACATAGAGAAATACACAGGTTTGTACAGATTAGATGCATCATGAAACTTGCCAACATCTGGGAACAAAAGGAACCATCCTGAGGACATAAGGAACGTAGGGACGTCAATTATTAAGAGGCTACCTGCAAATGGAACTTCTGGGTTTTCATTGTCTAGACAGAAAAATTTAACGGATAAGCCCCAGCATATTAAGGTACATCCCCAACGGCTGTGGGTGATCAACTTTCCATCCAAAGCAGAGATGTAAAACATGAATGACTTCAAATGCTGCTCAAGTGCTCTGCACCTTGAAAGTCATCCCCACAAAGCTGGAGCACCCCCTGTTCCTGAGGGATCAGGTCACCAACTGTGTTTTTGAGACACTCGTCAGTCAGGACTCAGTTGAGGTGAGGCTGGTGATTTCAACTGTAAAATATCTAAACCGTCATCTTTGGTAGATTCTCATGCCTGAGAATTGTGGTTTTCTCCTCTGCTGTTAGCAGATCCTGGGTAACCCAATAAATACCCTCTCTCACGCGTCAACTTCTATATCACAAGAAAGGCGCTGTAGAGGGTGACATTTTCACAAAGGAGCCACAGCCCGCATCACCCCCTGAAAGCTCTGAAGTTGCGCACGGGTGGGCCACGCAGCAGGTGGATGTCTCAGTTCCCATAGACTTTAGCACAGCAGGCGGCTCCCTGGGCTGGAAGAGGCGCGATGCTCTGGAAACCCCCCGCGGGTGTGTATGTGAGAGGACACCGAGATGTGCAGCGTGCTGTGCAGTGAGGACCAGACCCCTCCAATTTGAGCAAGGGAGGTGCACTTCGCAGAGTCACACCGTCCTCATCGCCCAGCCTAGACCTGCCCCTCAAGTCCTTCTCCGGACTCCCTTGGCGAGGGGGTGGCACAGAATCAGCGTGTGGCATCGCTTAGGAAAGGACGAGGTCCACACCGCCCTGTCCCTCCCTCCAGGGCTGAGCACCACGGGGGAGGACAGACAGCGCATGCTGGGATTGTAGTTCGCAGTTCGGCGACCAATGGGATGGAAAACGTTAAGACACCATAACTCCCAGCACTCCTAGCTAGGGATGCGCCTCCCTATCCTTCGCTTCCATACTACACACTACCCCCAAACCCAGCGCATGCTGGGATTGTAGTCCGTTAGCCCCGCTACCAATGGGCTGGAAATACTTAAAGGACTATGACTCCCAAGATGCCTTGCTAGGTACCCGCGGTCCCGATCCTTCCTCTAGGGCTGCGCACCTCCCCCAAGTCCAATGCATGCTGGGATTGTAGTCAGGTAGTCCTGAGACCAATGGACTGGAAACTGTTAAGAGACCATAACTCCCAGCACGCCTGGCTAAGGCCGCACCTCCCTATCCTTCCCTCCAGTGCTACACACCGCCTCGAAGCCCGGTGGCTGCTGGGATTGTAGTCTGCAGGCCGGGGGCCATCGCTGGAAACCGTTAAGGGACCATAACTCCCACCATCCCTGGCCAGGGACGCGCCTCTCTATCCTTCCCTCCAGCGTTACACACCGCCTCAATCCCGGTGCATGCTGGGATTGTAGTTCGATAGCATTGCGATCAACGTGCTGGAAACCGTTTAAGGACTATGACTCCCAGGATGCCTTGCAAGGGACCCACCCTGTTGACCCTTCCTCCAGGGCTGGGCACCTCCCCTAAGCCCAGCGCATGCTGGGATTATAGTCCCACTGCCGCGACAAAAAGGCTGGGAGTGCGTCTGAGACTACAGTTCCAACACTACGGGAAAAATTTCTCCTTCTCTGAGACTACAGTTCCAACACTGCGGGGAAAATTTCATCTTCTCCTCCACCCCTCCATGTTTCCAGTGCAATTCCGCCCTGCTGAGGGGAGCCTATCTGTTCCCAAACTTCTCCTGCGTGCGAGGAGACAGCGTGGCCAAGGCAGGTGGTCTCACTTGTAATTGTGACAGTCTCCCCACGTGCCAGTTGCACGACTATTTGTGCCTGAAGTTTGATTTCTCTCTGACAAGACAGAGCCCGGGAGCCTCCGACAGCCTGCCCAGCGTTCCCATAACGCTTGCTCTCGGGGAGCTAGGCGCGCCTAGACCTTTGCAGGGCCCCTCCCTCAGCCCCGACCCTTCTCCTCGCCCCTCCCCTGCCACGCCCCTTTCGACATGCTGGAAAGTCATCTACGTTTAATAAAAGCCATCTTTGCAAAAAAAAAAAAAAACTATGAGAATAACCTATCTCCCATTCTATTTATTATTTATTTCCATAGTATCCATAAATAGTAGCAATTAGATATCATAGCAAGTCAAGCAAAAGCCCTGCCTTGCCTGTTTCATAAACCACGATATGGCCTTGCTGTGGTTTTATTTGTATTTTGTTTTGTATTTATTGACCTTTGGATATAAATATTTAGGTATTTGGACAGTTTTTGGAAGTATTCCGCTATTAGTTGTTGATTTACTTTTGTTCCATATTTATTTTTTTTTTTTTGTCTCTCCCTTCTCTTTAGACTCAGTCATTCCACAGGTCTCGAGAGCTCTGTTCATTTCCTTTAAACTTTTTGTACTTTTTTTTTTTTCCAGACTGGATAATTTCTATTGCTGTGTCTTCTGTTTTAAATCTGTGGCTAAACTCAAAAGATTTTTTTCATTTCCTTATCTATTAGTTTTTTTATATATAAGTTCATTCCTCTGCTGAAGTTCCACATCTGTTTGTTTATGAAGAGAATATTTTCTTTTTTCCCCATGAACATATTCACAAAAACTGCCTTCAAATTCTTGTCTGCTGATTGCAACATCCTGGGATAGCTTCTACTGCCTGCTTTTGATATTGTGTATGGATGACATTTTCACGTTTCTTTACAAGTCTTATGAATTTTAAAATTGTGTACTAGAAACTATAAATGATAATTATAGAATAGAAACTCTGGATTTTGTCGTTTCGCCTTGAAGACTTTTGTTTTATAAACAGGGTTCATTGGGCTAGTGTCAAACCAATGCTTATCTCCGCTACAGTGGGCATAGCTGAAATCTTCATTCAGTTGTTAAACACACATATCGTATATGTATTACGCCTAGGCGTTTTTCTATAATAATATATTTTATTCAAGTTTCATCATTGTTATTTGTGAGAGTTCAACAAGCTACTCCACACTTAGTGGAAGTCAGAACCTCAGTTTTATTTGATTGTAGTGTTTTATATAAATGAAATTATACAGTATGTATACTTGTACATCTATTTTCTTTATTTCCTTTTCTGTTTTCTTTCTTTCTTTCCTTTTCTGTCTTCTTTCTGTCTTCTTTCTTTCTGTCTTTCTTTCTTTCCTTCTTTCTTTCTCTCTTCTTTTTTCTTTCTTTCTTTTCCCCAGGTTGGTGTGCAGTGGCATGATCTCACTGCAACCTCTGCCTACCAGGCTTAAGATCTCCTTCCACTTCGGCCTTTTGAGTCACTGGGACCGCAGCCATGCACCACCATGCCCGGCTAATTGTTTTGTATTTTTGGTAGAGACAGGGTTTCACCATGTTGCCCAAGCTGGCATGTCTGCTTTCTTTTATGCAACATTACATTTGTGATATTCACCCACCAGTTGCAAATAGCTATAGTCTGTTCATTTTAGAAAGTAGTTTTTAACTTTTAGTAAAATATAAAAATACATAAAATTAACCATTTTAGTATTTTTTTGTGTGCAGTTTAAAGAAATTAAATACATTCACATTGTTTTGCAACCATTGTCCACGTTCATAAGGAAATTTTTTCAATATTTTAAAACTGAAACTCTGTACCCAGTAAACAACACTCCCCTCCCATTGCCCTTTGTGTAGTCCCTGGAAACTACTCTTCTACTTCGTGTTTCTATGAACTTAACTGCTGTAAATATCTCATATGAGTGGAAAGAGACAATATAGCAAAAAAATCATGAGGAATAATAATATATACTATATAACATATGTTTATCCATTTTAAGAAAAATGCTAGCAGAGATCAGGTCATGGTGATTATAGAGAAAGGTAGGTAACAGTGAAAAGGGGATTGGGTGCACTAAATTTACGACGTGGTGCCTCAAGTGCCAGAGCAGTGAGCTTTCTGCCCCACTCGCAGGGCTGGTCAATGGTGCGGTTGGGACCCTATTCGAGCTGCCTGACTTCCAGAGCCCATGCTTAGTACAAACTTCAATGAGCCATGAAAGCAATTCCAACAACAGGCACTTAATGGCTCTGAGATTTTATCACAGCCTGTTCTTCACGGCTAGCAACTTCAGAGAAGAGTGACAGCTGTGAGGTTCCAGAAGCCACACCTCGGGTCCCCCAGTTCCTCCCCAGCAGCTGGAGTCCAGGTGCAACAGGACCTGAAGCCGGCCAGGGAACCATGGCCACAGGCTGTGTGAGGCTGGCGGCAAGACAGTCTCCCCTCCTACCCTCTGCTCATCTGCTAGGTCTTTGCCTTTTATTCTGATTGTGCTGCTCCAGGCTTGGAACCAAGCCCAAAATTCCTCTTGAGTCTGAAGATGATGATGGTTTCCAGCTATCTGGATCCGCTGCATCTCCTGGAGGACTTTAATCTTCTGGAGACAGAGGGAAAGACAGGATACTGACAGGGCCTGGGTGAAAGACTCTGTAGGGGCCTTATAAAAGAAGAAGGGAGCAGAGCTGGTCTCTGGGGTGTTTCTTTTAAGGGTCTCTCACCTCCCCTCCAATATCGTGCAGCCCTAACCTGTTCTCAGAGTTGAATGTAAACGGCCCTTCCTCTAGGAACTTGTCATCAACTTCACTCCCCTGACTGCACCCTGCATTAGGATAGGTCTCCTCCTTCTCTGTGTATTACTCCCTTTCAGTAAATCTTAGATGCGGAAGACGGGGCCAGGGAATGTCCTGCCCAGGCTGATTTCTGATTTCCACCTCCACCCTCCCACAAAGTGAGGACTTCAGCTACTGCTTACCTTTCTGTTTTTCTGGGTTTTGATCACATTTCTCTGGAAGACAGAAAGCCAAAGACCATCAGAAAGGTCCGCTGGTCCATGAGTAGCCTCCATTTCCAGCGATTTCCAAGCTTCACCACCACCAGAGCCACCAGGGTCAGGGAATGTGCACAAAAGAGGCCTTGCAGCTCTGCAGCTTCACCACTCAGGGAGTGAGACTGATGGCTGCTGCGGAGCCTCCATCACTCATGGGTAAAATACCCTGTTTACGGGGTGGGGAGGGCTGTGAGGCCCTCGCAAGAAATTTTGGCAAGGACTGAGATCTAGGAGCTCAGTTCAAGACTCTCTTCTCCCAGGCCTCAGGATCCTGGTCCCTGACCTGTCTGCTCCAGGCTCACTCACATCCACACACTCCTTCATGGCAATGTCCAGCATCACCAGGTCAGTGAGGAATGTCCCCAGAGAGGGCATGACACCTGCACCATCAGAGTGGTAGTGATGAGGAACACCTGCTCTCCAGTGCCCACTCAAGTACTGTCTCCTGAAATCTTATAAACCCCTGCCTTCTGGCCCCCTCTACCTAGGTTACCCACTTGGAGTAGCTGAGAACCCTCAGCTGCCTTTTCCCAATTCTCTATGTCTTCCCATTAGCTGGCCTCTATGGCCACCAACCTCACCATAATTACCTCCTTGGTGGGATTTTAACAAGCCACAAGATCATGTGGTCTCTGGCTACACCTGTTTTAAAAGCCACACGGAGCCCAGCTCTCCCAGGCCTTGCTCTGGTCTGTCTAATGAAGGTGTTTTAGGCACTGCAGCCCCAGGAGAAAAGGGCTGGAGTCGAAAGGCCCTCTGCTTTTTTGATTTGGAGGTTTCCAGCTGGGAGAAATAAGCTCTGCTCTCTGAAACCCTGGAGCCCTTCCCCATCACAGACACATCCACCTTCTGCTGCCACAGCCTCATCTGGGCTCTCTGGGACTCCGCTACAGGGTAGACAACTTGTAGGTGTCCACCTGCTAGGATGAGGGACAAGGTCAGTGAAAATATGCTTCTTTCAGTTACGCTTCAGCCACACTAACCTTGGACATGGATAAGTGGCCTGAGTCAGCTTGTCCAATGCTATGACCACCTCCAGTGAACTCTGACTCTAGACTCACTCCCAGGTCTAACACTCCCTGGATGTGTCATTTTGGGCATGCAGTCGGGTTTTCTTGAGCTGTTTCCTCAACTGGAAAGTGTGGTGGGACCCAACTACCTCACAAGGCCTTTTAACACCTCGGTTTAATGTGGCTTTCACGATTGCTCTCGCCATCATCCCTCTCAGGATGAGCCAGACACAAGCACCCCCAGATTCTCTTTCTCCCTGAGCCCCATGATCACCTTGTGAGTCCTGCCCAACAGGCTCATCATTCCTACATTTTCCACATAAGAAAACAGAGACTCAAAGGGGCAATGACATGCCAAGGACCCCACAAGAGAGGCCAACTCCTCCCTCAACGTGAAGGGACCGTCCCAGCTGCCTTCACCCAACACCCTAGCATCACCACTGACCAGCATTCCATCTTCTAAACTCTATGAGTGACAATATTCCCAGCCAGCCTCTGTGGCAGTAGACATGGTTCTGAGAATTGGGAATCTAATGTGGAGGAAAAGTTAAATATTTATATGAACCCTATTGAACATGGGCACAAACAATGGTCACCAAGTCCTGGAACAGGTTGCATGAGCCCCTTGAGGTGTTCATCCAGCGCTGTTTCAGAGAAATCTTTCAATCCATTCCTATACATTAGTGATTGAAAAAACAACAGACAACTTCAAAAACAAGGTGATCTTTTGTGTTCCTTGAGCCCAGTTGTGAAGGGCACCTGTGACTGCGCTTCATGCCAAACAACGCATTACAAAAAGAGCTAGGGTCCCAGACTGTGCTGAAGTTTCATGAGACCTCTCCTCATCTGTGCATGGACAGGTGGCCGACTCTGGAGCCCAGGCTGTTGCTTCCCAGTCTGGTAATGAATCCTCTATAGTCTGGTGAGTGTAAATATACATATATATATGTATATTTCTATATATATATATTTTCTTTCTCTCCTTCCCATTGCAATTTGCTTATTATGTTATTTGCTTATCATGTCTGTATTGCCATACACTTGGGATAAATGCTGTTTATCCTTAAAACTATTGTGGGTGCCTTTTCTTTTCCCTCTTGCATTTCCCGCACAGGAGCCCAGGTGATGGAATCTTGAAGTGACCTCACTTCCTTAGTTACAAACTCAAAGAAAGTTTAGAACTCTGGTAACCTGAAGCCCTCATTCTAGAGACAGCCTAGTATTTACTAAGGAGACTCTGAAGACAGCAAGATGTTCTACTGCTATGTCTTGAATTTCTGAGGCTCTCATCTCAGGAAGGCTTGAACTGAGAGTTTTTGTTTATGATGGAGACAGTGTTCATTCTGCACCACTGGCTCTTCTGGCCATTTGGAAAGGGTTATCCATAGATAACACAAGGCCACCCATGGCAGGCCTATCCAGGCCAGGTCTCAACTTTGATATCATCTCAGTAGCCACACACCCACCCTCATCTCCACGTCTTGTGAGAAAGAAAGAGATAATGGGTCCTTTCTTGACAGGAGCAGGTTTCCAGGTATTCGGAGGCTAAAAGTCTGTCAAATTTATACCGCAGGTTATAGCTGGCAGGAGGGGAAGGTGAGTGCTGGGGGTCACCTTTGTCTGTTCAGATGTTTATTCTAAGGCTTCAAGCTGTCATCTTGTTTTCTCCCTGGCTGGAGGTCTACGCAAATGCTCCCATATGCCTGATCTGGGGAGTAGACTTTCTAACTGCAATTTCCCCTGTGGGGAAAGCCAGGATGCCATTGATGCCTCTTGGCCAGGCTTCCAGGCACTTTCTTTGCAGAACTGTATTCAGGAGATCCTTGAGGAGCTGTTTGATGAGTCCAACTACTCCATCTCATTGAACAAAAGGCAGGTGCACCATGCCAACAACCATGGCCCGTGCTAGTCTGGAGTCAAGGTGGGCACAGAGAGGTCTCCAAATGGAAAAGACCAGGGAAGCCCAGGACCCTGACCCAAATGTGAGGATTCCCCAGAAACCGTTTTAGGGCTTTCTCAGTTAAGGACCCACAGTTCATTCCCAGAGAAATCTGGCCTCCATTAGTACATAATGGCAACTTAGGTGCACAGTCACCGGTCATATGCTTGCAGGGATGCCAAAAGAAACACTTTTGTGTTGTTTTCACTTTACATTAGGTTGTGAGTATCTTTGCATGTTGCTATTATTTTTATTGTTATATCTACCCACCCCAGATACTTCCTGTAGCAGACAGCTTCGCTGCCTTGCCAGACCTTCTCTAAGTCTTAGAAGTTCACACTGTTACTAGAGAGAGGTTTTACCCAAAAAGTGGGAGTAATGCAAAAGGGTCTTATATGACTCTATACATGTGTCTGTCGGAGCCCACCTCTGTAGCCCCATCAGGACAGGAGCTGTGCCCTCGTATGTCTTCATAAGATTCCGTAAGTGGGGCCTTTCCCTCAGTAATTTAGACTTTTAATACTGGTGGAGCCTGACATAATAAATTCTATTTCCACTTCAGCCATACTACAGGGAATATCTTTTTTTTTTTTTTTTTTTTTTTTGAGACGGAGTCTCACTCTGTCACCCAGGTGGGAGTGCAGTGGCGCAGTCTCTGCTCACTGCACTCCACCTCCTGGGTTCATGCCATTCTCCTGCTTCAGCCTCCTGAGTAACTGGGACTACAGGCGCCTGTCACCACGCCCGGCTAATTTTTTTTCTCTGTGTGTGTATGTTTTTTTTTTTTTTTAGTACAGACAGAGTTTCACCGTGTTAGCTAGGATGGTCTCGATCTCCTGACCTCGTGATCCACTCGCCTTGGACTCCCAAAGTGCTAGGATTACAGGTGTAAGCCACCGTGCCCAGCCGCTACAGGGAACATCTTATCTGTGTCCTAATAGGCTGTAACGGTTTGCTATGACTTCCATAATACAGTACCACAGGCTGAAGTTCTTTAACAACAAAAATTGAATGTCGCACAATTCTGGAAGTTAGAAATCCAACCTCAGCTACTGGCTGTGTGGTTTCTCTGAGGTCTCCATCCTTGGCTTGTAGATCATCATCTACTATCTCTGTGTTCACAAGATCTTCTCTTGTGCTTTTCTGTCCTTCCTGCCTCTTCTAATAAGGGCTCCAGTCATCTGGAATTAGGATGCACCCCAATTAATTCACTTAAACTTAACTACATTTGCAGAGGCTATATGTTCAAATATAGTCACGTTCTGAGACACTAGGTGTTAGGACATGAACATATAATTTTTAGGAAGGGAATGCAATCTAGCTTACAACATTTACTAATCCCTTGTAGATTATAGTCTCCCAGGAAAATGATTACTCAGTGAAACACTAGGAAAGTGTAAAGTTTTAATAGGTAAAGCCGGAATATATTCCAAAAGGGTTGTGAAAGCTATACTGTAAATAGTACTTTCTGAATTTATCTGCTTTTATGTATCCAGATGTCAACATTCTTTTAATTTTTTGTCAATCTGCTATCTATGTGGCAAAAAAATATGTTTCTATTTCAATTCTCCAACTAATACATTTGAGTTACCTTTCAGTTGATTTATACCTATTTGAGTTTTCTGTTCCCTGAGTTAATCCGCTCAATTCCTTGGCCCTGTGAGGGGTTTCTCTCACCTTGGAGTCCCCAAGCACTGACACCTTTTTCAGGTGTGGGGTTGCTGTAGTTGTTTCTCAAGACTCCCTTTAAGGTTTTAAAAGACCCAATTAAGTTGCTTTAAGTCAAAAGGGTTGTCTTAGGGTATCTTATCCTGTGCCCTGTCTCTAAAATAGAAAGAAAGTGAGGCTTCCCCATGCCCTTCCCCCTATGTCAGGGACAGACATAGAGCGTCAGGTAGCTTAAAGGGAATTTCATGCAACCCTCACCGTGGAAGATTCTCTTTCTTACTTGTGTTTTTCTGAGCAGCCATTTGACATCACAAAGCTTTGTTTTCTCATTTGTAGGCTGAGTATGTTTTTTTGGGAATTCTCTGGGATAATGCTCTTCATAAAGATTATTAATAAAAGTGGGTGCTGTTGTCTTACAGCTGATATGATATCGTGAAGGCCTTGAATGTATTCATGGATTAATTATTCTCTACCTCCACATTAAATTTGATATCAGAGGCCTAAAATCTTTTTCACCATAAACACGCATGTCCTCCACATGCCCAAGTCTCTGAAGGATGGAGATTTCCTCATCTAAGCTCCACATTCCAAGCCTCTGGTGTTTCACGGTCTTGCCATGAAAAGTCTTGTCCCCTCCCCAGGAGGAAATGAGTCTATTCTTAACCTAGAGGTGTGAATGATGCCAATGCGCCAAACCAGGCACAACAGAGAAGCTGACAAAGTCCCTGACAGCAGCCTTCCAGGGTCAAACTCTCTTCTTCTTTATAATTTTTCTCAACTTTTACCAGGACTTCCTCACCACTCTGTAGTTCCTGGACCAGCTGTCTAGTAGTTGAGCATATGTCTTCTCCAAGGCACAGTGGTGACTCTGCCAGCTACTAACTGTGTCTTAGCATACCAGTGCATCTTTATCAGCCTCAACTTGCATCTTTATAGAGAATTGTAAAATGAACCTCTGTTATGTATGAGAGACATGCAAGGGGAGAAGAAAACACACACACAAAAAAACTTTAAGGGTAAACAAGCTTTATCTCACGTAAATGGCAGTGCAGCTATAGTAAGCAAATTGCAATGGGAAGGGGAGAAGGGAAACATATATACATATTTATGCTCACCAGACTGCGGAGGATTCATTACCAGACCGGGAAGCAATAGCCTCGACTCCAGAGTAGGTCACCCGTCCGTGCACAGACAGGAAGAGGTCTTACGAATTTTCGGCGTGGCCTAGGGCCCTAGTTCTTTTTGTAATGAGTTGTTTGGCATGAGGCCCAGTCACGAGGGCTCTTCACAACTGGGCTCAAGGAACTTGAAAAGGTTACCTTGTTTTTGCAATTGTCTGTTATTTTTCAATAACTAACACATAGGAATAGATTGAAATAGATATTTCTCCAAAACAGTGCTGGACGAATGCTTCAAGCGGCTCATGCAACCTGTTCTGGGACTTAATGACCATTGCTTTTGTCCATGTTCAATTGAATTCAAATTTTTTAATATTTAACTTTCCCCCACAACCTTATATGGTTTTTGTGAGAAATGAATGGCATAAAACATGAAAAGTGGTTCCCTAATGCTCGGCTTTGTGGAAAGGCTGCTGGGTCATGCTCTGATTGTTCGTATTTGTTATTTTTTTTCTCTTCTTTCACTCCAGAAGGTCTTTCATGTCACAATGACTCATGTCCCTCTATAATTGGACAATCATATAGAAAACAAACATGTTATTACATTTGTAAACGGCACTTGAGCTTCCTGTTAGCTGGACTTTGTCCTTGAAACAGAGAGATCCTGTAGGAAAGGGGCCCCAGACACACTCAGACATAGCTAAAGAGGTTGTAGTTAGGGCTTATTTATTCATCACATATATATAAAATGCAGTTTTCCAGACACTTGGCTTAATTCAGTGAAGACAGCAGATGACAGTTCCTGGGCCACAATTTACTTCAGGGAGTCAGACACTCAGAGTGGACATCATAAGCAGGTCATGTTCACAGAATGTGAGAACTGATGTTCTCATGCTCTCCTCTAGGAATGGATGCACCTGTCAGCTTCTGATCAGAATGACAGACCCAGGATCAAGCATAACATTTAAATAGACGAAGAAAACTTTTTTCCAAAAAGTAACATCGCTTTATGATAAAAACTCTCAACAAATTAGGTGTAAAATAAATTGACTTCAAAGCATTAAAAGCCATGTATTACAAATGAATAGCTGGGCGGGCAGTTCTGCCATAAGGCAAGGACATCCGCTTCCCTAGATACATATCCAGGGGCACAGAGAATGAGCAGTTCCAGGGTTGTGTTCACCTGGGGTCCTCTCCAGGTCGGTTTCAAGAGGACAGGGCTGGGGTTCTGCATTCACTTCTGTGGAGAGCTGGAAGTAAAATGAGCTATGCTCCACCTCAGCCTAATGTAGACAATGGCTACAGAAAAGACTGTTTTCTTCCTCATAAATAGGGATGCTCGAAGTGGGTAACCTCTATTGTTTCACATACTCATAAGTGTCTGCCAGCCTTGGTTCTTCATTGGTGAACTAAGACTCTTTGCTCTGAGACTCTGCAAAAATGCTTCTACTCCCTGGAGGCCCTTCAAATCAGAGAGAGGCATGGCCACTCCAGAGACATTTTGGGTAGATAAAGATGGGATAGAGCTAAACGTGTCAGAGCACTGGAACCTGAGTCTGAAGTCATGGGAAAATGCCAGTTCCTGTTGGGTTTTTGAGCTCCTCATTTGAAAGTCATATTAAATAATTTCCCTGGATAAAGGGAGGATGCCTCATGAGTAAATAGCACACTCCAAATGGTGGAGGCAAAGAGAAGGCAATGAAGGATTCCAAGGTCACTCATTGTACTTGAAGCCTTCAGATTCTGCTCCTTTGTAATCTGGAACTCCAAAGAGTCAGTGTCTTGAGGACACAAAACAATGGTACCTGATTTGTTCCATAATGTTCCTGCATGGGGCTGCAGTGTTAGTGATGGCCTTGAGGTGGTTACAGCCTGCTGTGTTTCTGGTGCCTATTGAGCTTTGCTGGAGCAGCTGGAGCAAGTAAGAGTCACACGCCTCATATTATTATCAACAATTTCCACATTGCCCACTTAGCCAATCTTTTTTCCCTTGCACTCACCCTTTGTCAGCTACCCTGGTGGGTCCAACATGTGGCACAGAAAATGATTACATCATGCCAGCATGCCCCTCCGAGGACAGAACTGTCTGAAGACAGCTCGACAAAAGCGCTAAAGCAAGTATATATAAAAGAAAAGAGCAAGGACTATTATATAAAGTAGAATGTTGAGAAGAAGAGCTGCAAAGTCATTGCATGGGGGGACCCAAAGTCCTCACTGAGGTGATCTTTAATCCATGATGAGAATGACAACAGGGAGGCATCTCTGCACAAGAATGTGTCAGCGAGAAGCCACCCTTGGTGAAGAGTCTTACAGGTGTGAGTTTGGCAGAGATTAGAAAGGGACCAATTTGGTACAGACAGCCTGAGGAAGAGATAAGCAGAGGCATGGAGAATCCTGGGGCTTGGGACATGAGGCTAGATATCTGCTCCTTTCTGACAACATTGCCCTAAAACTTAGCACCTTTTAATAGTATATACTATCTCACAATTTGTGTGGACCAGAATCTGGACACAGTTTAGTTAGCTGCCTCTGCCTTCAGGTCTTTTATGAGATTGGGGCTGTGGTCTCAACTGAAGGTGGACCAGGAAAGCATCAGCCTTTAAGCTCATGCTTGTGAAAATTGGCAGGGTTAAGGGTAGACTGAGAGCATGACTTTACTTCTGTCTACTGGCCTGAGCACTCCCTCCATTTTTGTTATGTGTGTCTGTACATAGAGCATCTCATAGCATTGGAGCTTGCTTCCTCCGTTTGAGGAATACAGTTGAGAGACAGAATTAGGCAAACAGGTTCACACAAAAAGAGACAGAAAGAAAGAGAAAGACTGAGGAAGCAAATAGGAAAAACCCAGTAGGAGGAATAATGACAGCTTTAAAAAAAACTTGAGAGTTACAATAATTTGTATTAAAATTGTAACCCCCAGTGTAATGCTATAAGGAGATAGGTTGTAATTAACTCCTGAGGTTGAGGCCATCATGATTGAGATTACTGCGTTTATACAACAAACCCCAGAGGGATGTCTGTCTCCTTCTACCAAATGAAAATAAAGTTTGATGTGTGCAGTCTGAAATTCAGAAGAGTCATCACCAGAGTTCAATGATGCTGATACCCTGATCTCAAATTTCCAACCCCTAGGAGTGTGAGAAATTAAATCCTGTTGTCTATAAGCTGTCTAGTTCATGGTTCTTTGGTATAGCAGCCTGAACTAATACAAAAGTCATACACTATTCTGTATTCCATTTGAGAGAAGCTGAATTTGTGCCTTCAAACTGTTAAAAAAAAGACTTTAAAAATTGGATATTTAGAATGAAAGATAAGAAACAGCTTGTTGAAGCACTTAAATCTCCTCTGCTTATAAGATTTTAAAAAATTGGCTGAAATTTTTTGGAAGCAATATGGCCAATTGAAGTCCATGGGGAATGAGTTTGCTGATGTTAGAGCCCAAATTTCCATTGCATGTTTCATATTAACTGTCCCTGAATATTCATGTGACCTGTGAGGAAGCAAGAGGAGATGACTGTGCATGTCTCACGACTTTCCATATTACTACTTTCCTTCCAGCAATCCCCTCCTAATCCAGAGCCCACTTCTTAAGCATTTTTTAATCAACACCTTAAAGCCTATATAAGAAAACCGATTTGAGCTGGACTCCTGTCTCCTGTTGGCCAACCTACAACAACATGCCATTTTTCTCAAAACCCAAGTGCCATACTACTGGCATCGAGCAGTAGGTCATTTTGTTCAATAACAAACTGAGTCACTAACCACCTAGTGCTGGGAGACTTTGTGAAGGCTTTCCCCGACATAGGTGAGATAAGGCACATGGATATAATTCTATATATAATAAGAAGGCACTAGAAAGTTTAATGGTTGTATTAGTCCATTCTTATACCGCAATGATGGAATACCTGAGACTGGGTAATTTATACAGAAAAGAGGTTTAATTGACTTACAGTTCCACAAGATTGGGTGGGGGAGGTTCAGAAAACGTCCAATTATGGTGGCCAACAAGTGAAGTGAGTGAGAGCAGGGGATACACCAGATGCTTATGAAACCATCAGATCTCGTGAGAACTCACTATCACAAGAACAGCATCAGGAGAACCCGTCCCCATAATCCAATCAACTCCCCTCAGGTTTCTCCCTTAACACCTGGAGATTATAATACAAAATGAGGTTTGGGTGGGGACACACAGCTAAAATATGTGAATGCCAGAGGATGATATCTACATTTAGTTTCAACCTCGTACTGCAGCAGAATGAAACTGAAGCCCAGTGGGGAAGTGACTTTCCCAAGATTACACTGCTAGACCCCAAGTCTACTCGAGTTGTGGCCCATGCTACCTCCCCCCTATTCCCCTAATGCTTCCATCTCCAAGTGTGTGCGTTATTTACAGGTGAAACCACACCACGATTTTTATGTTTTATCTTATATACCTCTGATACATTCCCTAGGAAGTAGATAACATTATCTCCACTGTGCACGCTAGGAGGCTGGGGAAGCCTCAAATACAGAGTGACTTTTATTAAGTCCCAGAGATGGTAAGAAAAACCAGGTAATGTTCCAGCTGTCTCTTATATCCTGGAACCCAGGCCGCATTTAGGTCTTTCCATGGAATTAAAGGGAAGTTGTGTTTGCATAATTATGTACAAATAAAGAGTTGACATGGAAGAGGAGACTGAGCAATAAGTAGCCTAGTGGGGCCTTTGGGTAGGTCTTATAGAAAGAAGGGGCCCAGTGGATGGAACCTTGAAGAGTTTAGCACACTTTCCTGGTGATAGAACCCCACAGCAGTTAAGAAACCAGGAACCCACATTCTTGAGACAGCTCTGTATCCACCTCTGTTGGTGAGAGATGCTCTAGAGAGTGAGAAGTCCTTTCATTGTGCCCTGATATTTCTGAGTTCTAGCCTTACAAAGGCTCAATGTAAAAGCCTTGTCTGATAACAGAGATGTCAACTCAGCCCTCATCCCTTATAACCCTGGCCATTGGCCAGGTGCACCCACAGATAACACAGAGCAGCCCAGGACAGGTCCATCCAGGCCAGACCTCTCTCATCATCTCATCTGGGCAGCCCCATGCTACTTTGTACCATGAGTTGCAGGATGGACAAAAGGGAGGGCACTCTTCTTGGGCAGAAGCCGATTGTCAGGTGTTGGAACACTTGTGTGTCTGTTATGTTCATATTCAGCTCATAGCTGGCAGAATAAAAATAAGAGAGTTGGGGACTGAGTCTGTATACTCAGATGTGAATAGCAAGACTCTAACCTGATCTCTGGTTTCCTTCCTTGCTGGAGATTTATTTATTTATTTATTTATTTATTTATTTATTTATTTATTTATACTTTAAGTTCTGGGATACATGTGCAGAATGTGCAGGTTTGTTACATAGGTTTATATTTGCCATGGTGGTTTGCTGCACCTATCAAACTGTCAGCTAGGTTTTAAACCCCACATATATTAGGTATTTGTCCTAATGCTCTCCTTCACTTTGCCCCCTGACAAGCCCCGATGTGTGATGTTCCCCTCCCTGTGTCCATGTGTTTTCATTGTTCAAATTTCACTTATGAGTGAGAACATGTGGTGTTTGGTTTTCTGTTCCTGTTAGTTTGCTGAGAATGATGGCTTCCAGCTTCCTCCATATCCCTGCAATCTGAGGTCTCTGTTCTGTTCCATCGGTCTATATATCTGTTTTGGTACCATTATGAGTTCCTCTCTTCCTATTTGCTTACCCTTTATTTCTTTCTCTTGCCTGATTACCCTGGCCAGAACTTCCAATACTATCTTGAATAGGAGTGCTGAGAGAGGACATCCTTGTCTTGTGCTGGTTTTCAAAGGGAATGCTTCCGGCACTTGCCTATTAAGTATGATATTGGCTAGGGGTTTGTCATAAACAGCTCTGATTATTTCGAGACTTTTTCCGTCAATACGTAGTTTATTTAGAGGTTTTAACATGAAGGGATATTAAATTTAATCAAAGGCCTTTTCTGCATCTATTGAGAAAATCCTGTGGTTTCTGTCATTGGTTCTGTTTATGTGATGGATTACATTTATTAATTTGCATACGTTGAACCAGCCTTGAATCCCAGGGATGAAGCTGACATGATCATGGTGGATAACATTTTCGATGTGCTGCTGGATTTGGTTTGCCAGTATTTTATTGAGGATTTTTACATCGATGTTCATCAGGGATATTGGCCTGAAATTTTTGTTGCGGTTGTTTCTTTGCCAGGTTTTGGTATCAGAATGATGCTGACCTCATAAAATGAATTAGGGAGGAGTCCCTCCTTTTCAATTGTTTGGAATAGTTTAAGAAGAAATGTTACCAGCTGCTCTTTATGCTTCTGGTAAAATTCGGCTGTGAATCCATCTGGTTCTGAGCGTTTTTTTATTGGTAGGCTATTAATTACTGCCTCAATTTCAGAACTTGTTACTGGTCTATTCAGGGATTCAACTTCTTCCTGGCTTAGTCTTGGGAAAGTGTATGTGTCCAGAAATTTATCCATTTCTTCTATATTTTCTAGTTTATTTGTGTAGAGATGTCTACAGTGTTCTCTCATGGTAGTTTTTATTTCTGTGGAATCAGTGGTGATATCCCATTTATCATTTTTTAATGTGTCTATTTGATTCTTCTCTCTTTTCTTCTTTATTAATCTAGCTAGTGGTCCATCTATTTTGTTAATCTTTTCAAAAAACCATCTAGTGGAGTCATTGATTTTGAACAGTTTTTCTTGTCTTTATCTCCTTCAGTTCTGCTCTGATCTTAGTTGTTTCTTTCCTTCGGCTAGTTTTTGAATTTGTTTCCTCTTGATTCTCTAGTTATTTTAATTGTTATGTTAGGGTGTCGATTTTAGATCATTCCAGCTTTCTGTTGTGGGCATTTAGTGCTAGCATATCCCCTCTTAAAACTGCTTTAGCTGTGTCCGAGATTCTGGTACATTGTCTCTTTGTTCTCATTTGTTTCAAAAAAACTTAATTTCTCTCTTAATTTTGTCATTTACTCAGTAGTCACTCAGGAGCAGGTTGTTCAATTTCCATGTATTTATGTGGTTTTGAGTGAGTTTCTTAATCCTGAGTTCTGATTTGATTGCAATGTGGTCTGAGAGACAGTTTGTTATGGTTTCCATTCTTTTCCCTTTGTTGAGGAGTGTTTTGCTTCCAATTATGTGGTCAATTTTAGAATATGTGCTATGTAGCATGGAGAAGAATGTATATTCTGTTCTTCTGGCATGGAGAGTTCTGTAGTTGTTTATTAGGTCCGCTTAGTCCAGAGCTGATTTCAAATACTGAATATCCTTTTTAATTTTCTGTCTCATTGATCTGTCTAATATTGGCAGTGGGGTGTTAAAGCTTCCCTGTATTATTATGTGGGAGTCTATGTCTCTTTATAGGTCTCTAAGAACTTGATTTATGAATCTCAGTGCTCCTCTCTTGGGTAGGTATATATTTAGGATAGTTAGCTCTTCTTGTTGCATTGATCCTTTTACCTTTATGTAGTGCCCTTCTTTGTCTTTTTTCATCTTGGTTTAAAGTCTGTTTTATAAGAAACTAGGATTGAAACCTTGCTTTTTTTTTTGTTTTTGCTTTTTTTGCTTTCCATTTGCCATTTCTCCTTCCATTTATTTTGAGCCTATGTGTGTCTTTGCATGTGAGATGTGTCTCCTGAATACAGCACACCAAATGGTCTTGACTGTTTAACCAGTTTGCCAGTCTGTGTCTCTTAATTGAGGCATTTAGCCCATTTACATTTATGGTTAATAGTTATGTGTGAATTTCATCCTGTTATCATGATGCTAGCTGGTTATTTTCACATTCGTTGATGCAGTTTTTTCATAGTATCGATTGGTCTTTATATTTTGGTGTGTTTTTGCAGTGGTGTACCATATTTTGCTTTCCATATTTAGTGCTTCCTTCAGGAGCTTTTGTAAGGCATGCCTTGTGGTGACACAATCCCTCAGCATTTGCTTGTCTGTGAAGGACTTTATTTCCCCTTTGCTTTTGAAGATTAGTTTGGCTGAATATGAAATTCTGAGTTGAAAATTCTTTTATTTAAGGATGTTGAATATTGGCCCCCACTCTCTTCTGGCTTGTAGGGTTTCTGCAGAGAGATCTGCTGTTAGTCTGATGGGCCTCTATTTGTAGGTAACCTGACCTCTCTCTCTGTCTGCCCTTAACATTATTTCCTTCATTTCAACTTTGGACAGTCTGGCGATTATGGGTCTTGGAGTTGCTCTTCTCGAGGAGTATCTTAGTGATGTTCTCTGTATTTCCTGAATTTGAATGTTGGCCTGTCTTTCTAGGTTGAGGAAGTTCTCCTGGATAATATCCTGAAGTTTGTTTTCTAGCTTGGATCCATTCTTCCCTTCACTTTGAGGTATATCTATCAATCGTAGGTTTGGTCTTTTCACGTAGTCCCATATATCTTAAAGGCTTTGTTTAGCTCCATCAGGCCATTTATGTTTCTCTCTAAGCTGGTTATTCTAGTTAGCAGTTCCTATAATCTTTTCTCAAGATACTTGGCTTCTTTGCATTGGGTTAGAACATGCTTCTTTAGCTCAGAAGAGTTTATTATTACCCACCTTCTGAAGCCTACTTCTGTCAATTCTTCAATTTCATTCCCCATCCAGTTTTGTGCCATTGCTGGAGAGGTGTTGTGATCATTTGGAGGAGAAAAGGCATTCTGGTTTCTGGAATTTTTGGCATTTTTGTGCTGGCTTTTCCTCATCTTCATGGATTTATCTACTTTCAATCTTTGGGGCTGATGACCTTTGGATGGGGTTTTATTTGAGGGGCACTTTCTGTTGATGTTGATGTTGTTGCTTTCTGTTTGTAAGTTTTTCTTCTAACAGCAAGGCTCTTCTGCAGGTCCAATGCAGTTTGCTGGAGGTCCAATCCAGACCCTGTTCACCTGGGTATCACCAGTAAAGGCTGCAGAACAGCAAAGATTGCTGCCTTCTCCTTCCTCTGGAAACTTCATCCCAGGAGGATACCCGCCCAATGACAACTGGAGCCCTTTTGTATGAGGTGTCTGTCAACCCATTGTTAGGAGGTTTCTCCCAGTCAGGAGTCACGGGGAATCCACTTGAGGAGACAGTCTGTCTCTTAGCAGAGTTGGTGCACTGTGCTGGCAGAATCCCTGTAGTCAAGATCAGCTGCTCTATTCAGAGCCGGCAGGCAGGAATGATGAAATCCACTGAAGCTGCACCCACAGCCGCCCCTTCCCCCATGTGCTCTGTCCCAGGGAGATGGAGGTTTTCTGTGTGAGCTTCTGACTAAGGCTGTTACCTTTCCTTCAAGTATGCCCTGCCCAGTGAGGAGGACTCTAAAGAAGCAGTCTGCCACAGCCACTTTGCTGCACCCAACCCGGACCTCCCAGCCTCCTTGGCACTGTCAGGGGAAAACTGTCTACTAAAGCCTTAGTAATGGTGGACTCCACTCCCCCCAACCGAGCTCAATTGACCCAGGTCAACTTCAGACTGCTGTGCTGGCGGAGAGAATTTCAGGATGAGGAATGCATTAGCTGTTTGTGATTTTCATGTCTGTTGCAGGGAATTGACCCATTGTTAGTGCTAGATTTGGAGTCTTAAAAAACAGATTTATCTTACTGAACTCAAAGTACAACTTGAAGATGTACTCAGCTGTTTAGTTAAATTGCAGCGGGAGAAAATGTATCTTTGCAGATCTATTTTTATGTCACTTGCTTTTAGAGACGAGATTGTCTCTGGCACAGTAATTCAACTTAGTCTATGTCAAAAACATAGCCTGAAAATACTCAAAAAAAATTATGAATAGCGGATTGCATTCTATGTGTTTTCAAATTTCTTCTATGATGTAAAATAAATAACATAATGTTTTACCTTGGATTTCCAACCTCAGCCCTCAGCCGTTTTCCCAAACTTTTTTTTTTTGTTGTTGAGACGGAGTCTTGCTCTGTCTCCCAGTCTGGAGTGCAGTGGTGCTATCTCGGCTCACTGCAAGCTCCACTTCCCGTGTTCACGCCATTCTCCTGCCTCAGCCTCCCAGGTAGCTGGGACTACAGGCACCTGCCACCACGCCCGACTACTTTTTTGTATTTTTAGTACAGACGGGGTTTCACCGTATTATCCAGGATGGTCTGGATCTCCTGACCTCATGATTCACTCATCTCAGCCTCCCAAAGTGCTGGGATTACAGGCGTGAGCCGCCTTGCCATGCCCCACTTTCCCAAACTATTAAAAGACCTTCCAAGGTGGTTCAGAAACATTTTTCGAGGAAATTATTCCTAATGGTAAAGGATAATAACAGATGGATAAAAATCTCAAATAAATTATGCCTCTATTTGCAGAAGTGTCACTCTCCAGAGTCTCCAAGACCCAGAGAATTTCCATGAGGTAGAGTAGTTTATGGACATTTAGCAAAGTTGGTCCTGACTGCTGTCTCAGCCTCTTAATAGCTGTGCAGCTATAGACAATTTACTGGACTTAGAACAGTTATATAAACCTGGGCTGCAAGAAAACGCATAACACTGATTGCAAGAATGGCAACCACTTCTCATTCCTCTCTGATCTGGGCCCTCTGCAATGTACATTTGAGGCTGCTTCCATGGAGGGAAAGATTTTCTTTTCCCAAATCTTGGATCTGGCTGGCCTTATTTGCTCTGCCTCATTCATACTTTTCGTTCTAATAAAATAATTAACATGTTTAGCGTCTCATCCCAGCCTTTATCTTGTTAAAACTGTATCTTATAATATGTCATCTCTCTTTATTATATTTGGTTATATTCATTCTATTCAATACTCAGATAATCTTTTTATCTCTGTTTAATTTAGTGTTTCACCTATACATTGTCCTAATTTTTTTATTCTTTACATTCTACCGAGCTGTGATTCAAATATGCTATTTTAATATGGAAAACGGTGGCCTAGTTTTTCTTCAGAAATTTCTTTTTATTTACTTGTGTTCTTCAGTTTTTAACTTCGTTCCAATATTTGGGAAATATCACATTTGAGATGTCTGTAGTCATGTTATTTCTGTGCTTATTCCATTTTTCCTTGGAGGAAGGTGGACAGCACACAGACTTGACATCCTTGTGATCTATCAGTATCTGAAGGGATCACTTTTTTTCAGTTTGATTACTTCTCTGGCTTATTCTCTTGATTTACTTTAGCTTTCATCAAGTGCTTATATATTTTTAAACTGTATTCATTATTTTCATGGTCCTTGTAGCTTCTTGAGAACTTTTACTTGTCTACACTAAAATATTTAAAAATATGTAGCCTTTTCTTCTGAAAGCACAAATATCCAGTGTACACATGCGTAGAATATTTCATAGGCATTGGGCGGCATACAACCACATCCTATGAGATATTCCGTTTCTTCATTCAAAACATCTCTCTCAAATATGTAGTAATAGTTACTTGTAAAGGGTAGTTCTTTTGATACTTAAAATTTTGTTTTATGTGCCTTGTTGAAAATATATACTTAACTACAGTGAACAGAACTGACTTAGATACAAACAGAACTACTGTTTTTGTAAAACATTAAGTTAATAGAATGACTTATCTTATTTCAAGTCTTTTGAGTCTAGTCACTGTGCTTCCTTTTAGTATGTCCTTGACCTCACAAAAATAATTCGTGGAATCTTATATTTATTTTATAAATTAATTTAAAGAAACAAAATTTGTGCATGGATAAATATTACTTGTTGAGTACAATTTAGAATTTCTACTGTCATTTTAGTGTCTTAAAAGATATGACCTGTCGAATTTCTGCTCTCATAAAATGAACGATATTGTTAGGCCTAAACACTTGCCATTTATTTTCCCCCTCTCTCATACAGTGTGTATCTTTGGTTCACTGCTGAACAATTTTATTAATTTTTCTCTCTTGCTAGTAGTCAAACTTTCTTTTTTTTTTTTTTTTTTTTTTTTTTTTGAGACGGAGTCTCGCTCTGTCGCCCAGGCTGGAGTGCAGTGGCGCGATCTCGGCTCACTGCAAGCTCCGCCTCCCAGGTTCACGCCATTCTCCTGCCTCAGCCTCCCGCGTAGCTGGGACTACAGGTGCCCGCCACCACGCCTGGCTAATTTTTTGTATTTTTTAGTAGAGACGGGAGTAGTCAAACTTTCTAATAAAGTTATTTATCATTACTTGTGTTTATTTAGTTACTGTATGTTAAACATTTGATTTCTGATGGTCTTAATGTCATTTAATATAATTGTAAATATTTCAATTTGTCATTATTAACAAATTTCTGTATTATATATTTTAGACTCAGCTATTAAGTATATGTGGGTAAATGACTTAGAATAGTTTCTAAAACATTGTAGGGGCTACTAAGTACTAATAGCCCTGATTCATTAAACTTTTATTCGTTATACTATTCTTTATTTACTAAATTATTTTGTAATCTTATTTAAATTTATTCTTTTCTTTTCTAAATATTTGTGAAAAAGGGGGTAGGCTAATGTGTCATTTTGATAAAACTTCATGTCAAATGTTATGCTTCACTGTTTTCTTTTAGATGTAATAGCTTTTTTGACTCAGGCAATACATGCAAGTATGAAGTATAAAAATTATAGTCTCAATCCTTAAGCAGAGGGAAAACTTGGCTATTTATTGATTTTAACAAAGCTACATTGTCCCACATAATACATAAAACTTTCACAAAGCTACATTATCCCACATAACAGGCATGCCAGCTGCCTAGATCTGGAAAGATGGATTGTTACAAGTTAGAAGTAAATAACTTGATAGGCCCAATTTAACAAATGAAGCTCAAGACGTGGAAGATATGAGACCTATAATAAAAGATTAAATTATTTTAAAAATCTTACCACAAAGAAAAATCAGAGTCAAATACTTTAACTGTTAAATTATACAAAATATTTAATAAAAATACCAATCCTTTACAAATACACACCATACATAGATAAGAGATAAACAACCCCTAATTACTTTATGAGGCCAATATTACTATACCAAAGCCAGACAAACCCATCATGTGTTAGGAATAATATGGGTACATGTGGCTGATAAACAAAGACACATAATTCTCAAAAAGTACTAGTAAATTAAATACAGAAACACCTAAAAGTAATTATACACTATGGCCAAGTACAATCTTTTTAGAAATGAAATGGCTTAATATCTAAAAACCAAAAATTTAATACACAACATTGATAAACTGAATAACATAAAATGATTCTTTTAATAGACACAGAAAAGCTTGTGATACAAACAACACTGATTCATTATAAAATCCTTAACACGCTAGGAAGGAAAAACTTACTAGAACTACTAAAAAGGATTCATAAAAATTTCCCACTAATATTACACTTGCTGAAGAAAGACTAGGCGCTTTGCCTCACAGTCTGGGAAACAGATAAGAATGGCTACTTTTGCTACTCTATTAAATTGAACTAAAGGTGTTAGGCAGAGAAATTATATAATAAAAACAAATAAAACAATTCTAAATTTATAAAATAAACTCTTTTATTGTAAATGGCATCAACTTATACGCAAGAATTTTTATAGACTTTACAAAAATCAACTGGAACTAATAAATGAGTTCAGCAAGTCACAAGATACAAGATAAATGCACAATATTAAATTGCACTTTTATACACTAACTAGGAGCAATCAGTAAATAAAATTAGAAAAAATAATTCTACTCATTAGCTCAATGTGTAGTGGCTTAAAATTCCAAATATGCATTATGTCATATTTTCTGTTGGCCACAAATACTGACACAGCTTAGTTGAATGGGTCTACCACAATGTCCTCATGTGTCTGGAATTGGTGGTTTCTTGGTCTCACTGACTTCAAGAACGAAGCTGAGGACCCTCACGGTGAGTGTTACAGTTCTTAAAGGTGGCGTGCCTGGAGTTTTTCCCTTCTGATGTCAGTATGTGTTTGGAGTTTCTTCCTTCTGGTGAGTTCGTGGTCTTGCTGGCTCAGGAGTGAAGCTGCAGACCTTTGTGGTGAGTGTTACAGCTCATAAAGGCAGTGTGGACCCAAAGGGTGAGCAGCAGCAGGATTTATTGCAAAGAGCGTAAGAACAAAGCTTCCACAGTGTGGATGGGGACCCGAGAGGGTTGCCACTGCTGCCTCGGGCAGCCTGCTTTTATTCTCTTATCTGGCCCCACCCACATCCTGCTGATTGGTCCATTTTACAGAGAGCCGATTGGTCTGTTTTACAGAGAGCTGATTGGTCCATTTTGACAGGTTGCTGATTGATGCATTTACAATCCTTGAGCTAGACACAAAAGTTCACCACGTCCCTACTAGATTCGCTAGATACAGAGTGTCGATTGGTGTATTTACAATCTCTTAGCTAAACATAAAATTTCTCCAAGTCCCCACCAGACTCAGGAGCCCAGCTGGCTTCACCCAGTGGATCCTGCACCAGGGCCGCAGGTGGAGCCGCCTGCCAGTCGCACGCTGTGCTCCCGCACTCCTCAGCCCTTGGGTTGTCGATGGGACTGGGTGCCATGGAACAGGGGGTGGAGCTCGTTGGAGAGGCTCGGGCGGCACAGGAGCCCTTGGCCGGGAGGAGGCTCAGGCAAGCGGGCTGCAAGTCCCTAGCCCTGCCTCTCGGGGAGGCAGCTAAGGCCTGGCGAGAAGTCGAGCACAGCAGCTGCTGGCCCAGGTACTAAGCCCCTCACTGCCTGGGGCTGGCAGGGCCAGCTGGCCGCTCCAAGTGTGGGGCCCGCCAAGCCCACGCCCACCCGGAACTCGCGCTGGCCCGCAAGCACCGCGCGCAGCCTCGGTTCCTGCCCGCTCCCGACAAGATAAGGGAGCCGGCTCCGGCACTGGCCTGCTGAGAAAGAGGCTCCCACAGTGCAGCTGTGAGCTGAAGCGCTCTTCAAGCGCAGCCAGAGTGGGCGCCAAGGCCGAGGAGGCGCCAAGAGTGAGCGGGCTGTGAGGGCTGCCAGCATGCTGTCACCTCTCACTCATGAGACTGAAGCTGTGTCTCAACTGAAGCTTGACTGGGAAGGATGCACTTCTGAGCTCAATCTGGTTAGTTGTGGCATTATTGTTTTGACTGAGTTCTTAGTTTCTTTCTGTCTTTGGTCAGGGCACTCTCTCCATTCTCTGTCACACAAGCCTGTAAAAATGAAAGCTCAAAACATTGAAGCTTGCTTCTCCAGATCAAAGTATGCGACAGACAGAGAGAAAGACAGGAAAAAAGGAAGGAAACGATAACACAAGAGAGAGGAAGTAAGAAGCAAGTGACAATCTTTTCATAATTAAATATTGGAAGTGACTTTCCCTATTTTCAAATGTATTCTACTGACATGAAGTGAGTCACTAACCATTTACTGTTTACACTTGGGTGTGTATAGTTGGAAATAAAAATTATTATGAGCCATCATGAAGGCTATTCACTACGTATGCCAAGGTGAGACAAATGGGCCTGATTCTAAATATAACGAGAAGGTATTACAATGTGTGCTGTTGTTATTGTTGTTGTTTTGGCCAAAGAATAACAACATCTAAATTGTATTCAACTTCAATGTTTTCATGGTGGAGTTTGAAAAATAAATTCAAGAGGGGACATGACTTTCTCAAGATTCAACTTATAAAACCCAGGCATGTTTGAGAGGTATTCAAGCAATGTCCCACCCCTTGTACTTTCTTTCTCTAAGTTTATGCAGTAGCTGTGTTTAATATGAAACCCACGAGTCATGCGTATCATTTTATACATATCTCATGAGATCCCTTGCAGCTGGATGCCACCATAATCCCCACTGTGCAGGATGTGAGACTATGGAGCCCCTGAGAGGCACAATGACATACTTGGGATCACAGAATTAATACATTAAACATAAAGACTTTAACTCAGCTTGTATCCTCAAGCCTGTGGCTCTGGCTGCATTCCACTTCCTCCGGGACTGGTGCAGGAGGTGCTGTATTTGCATAATTGTGCACAAGTAATCAGATGACTTGGGAGAGAATGGTGAGCAGTCAGCAGTGCAGAAAAGCCTTTGAGTAGGTCTTATTGAAGGAAGATAGGTCTTATTGAAAGAACAATAATACCTTCAAGAAGTGACCTCATTTCTTTGGTGAAAGGCCCTAACAGTACTAAGTACTCTGGTAACCAAAAACTCACATTCTAAATACAGTCCACCATACAGCACTGTTGGCCAGAATCTCTCAAGAGAGAAAGATGTTCTGCTGTATAACAACTTTCTGAGGCTCTTTCTTGTGAGGTTCTGTTCCTCACAAGTAGCACCTTCTAGCTATGTCTTCACACGACAGAAGAGACATGAATATTCCTTTCAACCTCCTTCACATGGGCACTATTATTTTTTCGTTAGCATGCAGCCCTCCTAACTTAATAATTTTCTCAAAGTTCCAATAACTAATAGTATCACACTGAATCCACATGTGCATTAAGTTTTTAAATATGAATGTGGAGAGTGAGGAACACAAATATCCAGACCATAGCAAAAAGTTAATAAGCAATAACAATTGCAGTGGACAGTATTATTAATGCTTGGGATATGGGAATTTGAGGTTTCTATCACAAAGGTTAAAAAATGGTTTATCCTTGGCCGGGAATGATGGCTCAAGCCGGTAATCCAAGCACTTTGGGATGTCAAGGCAGGCGGATCACAAGGTCAGGAGATCTACACCGTCCTGGCTAATACGGTGAAACCCCGTCTCTACTAAAAGTACAAAAAAAATGCTGGGTGTGGTGGTGGGAGCCTGTAGTCCCAGCTACTCGGGAAGCTGAGGCAGGAAAAAGGTGTGAACCCAGGAGGTGGAGCTTGCAGTGAGCTGAGATCACACCACTGCACTCCAGCCTGGGTGACAGAGCAAGACTCCAACAAAAAAAAAATTAAATTAAATTAAAACATATAACAAAATTAAGGTCCAATTAAAGGTAAATATATATAGCAAAAAAAAAAATCAAGCTCTGATAAGGTTAATTATAACAGATTGTGCCAGAATTTTGAGATTTCTGAGGATGGACAGAGCCCAAGATTTTCCTTCTATAACAATTTCTGTGAAGTTTCTTACACTCTTATTCAATTCGAACGTGAATAAATAGGTTTTCTCTGTTTTGTTATTTAAGAAATTCATGATAAAGAAGGCCTATTTATGCATGATTCTTAAACAATTATTGAGTCAGTGGTGTCTGCTGAGGAAGGGCACAGAATCTCACGCCCACAGAAGCGTGATGTTCTGTCAGATAGGAGACTTCTCCCAGAGCCAGAGCTTCATCTTTCAAATGGAATTAGAGGTTTTCACAGGCATACATTGCTCTGAAGCCCTATCAGAGGCTTAGCACTGAGAATAGGACCAAAGAAGGTGACTAATAAACATATGACCTAGTACTCTGATCTACAGTGATTCTACCCTCTCAAATAGCTCTTCCCTGGCTCTGGAATCTTTTCTGGATTCATCTACCAGAAACAGATACACTGAAAGATTGAGAAGAAGCTTTTATTCTCACTGTGAGTCTTGCCCTGTCTCACCGTCTTCTCTAGAAGTGCAAAGTTCCAACTATTCCTGAGAGACTTCATCTCAGGTAGTTCTCTCTGACAACGTAATTGAGAAGAGAAACGAGCAAGACTCAGATTATCTTGAAGGCTTGTCTAGGGTTCTTACATGATTTATGTCTCCAATTTATGTCAATATTGACAAATATAGATTCATCTCTAGATGGTAGAAAAACAGAAGGAGGAGCCTCTGCTCACAGAGAAAATAAAAGATGAATTCAATGTTTTGTAGATCCAGCTTAATTTAAACCATGGGGCATTTAATCTTTTTAGAAAAAAAACAAAAGCAATAGGGTTTTTTGTTTTTGTTTTTGCTTTTGCTTTTGTGTTTTTGTCTTTTTTTTTTTTTGTTTTTTCCCTGAAGCAACTCAACTGTGGCCTCAGACAACTGGGCAATGAGAACGCATGCTCCTCACTAGAATTTCATTACTACACTGCAGAGAAATGGGATAATTCCAAAGGATTCTTTTTTTTTTTTTTTGAGATGGAGTCTTCCTCTGTCATCCAAGATGGAGTGCAGTGGCATGATCTCAACTCACAGCAACCTTGGTCTCTCAGGTTGAAGCAGTTCTCCTGCCTCAGCCTCCCAAATAGCTGGGACTACAGGCATGTGCCACCTTGCCTGGCTAATTTTTGTATTTTTAGTACAGACTGGGTTCCACCATGTTGGCCAGATGGTCTCGATTTCCTGACCTCGTTATCCACCCTCCTTGGTCACCTAAAGTGCTGGGATTAGAGGTGTGATCTGCTGTGCCCAGCCCAAAGGATTCTTAAGGGTGATATGCGGGATGGAATGGAAAAAATAAACCTAGTCTTTTCACTTCCACCTGGTCTAACTAACCCTACTCTCATCCTATCCCAAAATTATTGCCAGACTTTTCTGGAGTGTGCCAGGGGTAATTCAGAAAGAAAAGAGGTTATTCATGCCTATCCATTTCCCATAGCTCCTGAGATCTAAGTCGTTCACTCCCCTGGTTTCAGGTTGTTGCTCCCCTTCTATATCCTCAGAATTAATGTGATCCATTCCAATACTTATAATTGTACCTTTATCTGATCCCCTCCTATTTTGCTGTAGACATTTTATGTAGTAGAGCCAGTTGTAATAGAGACAAGAATGTTTATATACAACATAATCAGAACTAAATTGGAGTTCCATAACCCCCTTTTTGACTGGGCTGCTACTCAGAAATCATACAAACCAGGCTGCCTGGAGGTTGCAGTTAGGAGAAATCACATCTTGCCCAGGAATGTCAGTGTGGAACCTCAAATTTGGACAATAGATTCCTATAGCCCCAATCATTTTGCAACTCTTCTGCAGAGTTAAAAGAAAGCCAGTATCTAACAGAAAATCTTGAGCTTGCAGAATAACAGACAAGAAAAAAAAACAAAAACTCAACTTGCCAAAACACTGAAATTCCCTCTACTTATGAAATAAACAAACTGGCTTAAATTGGTGGAATCAATATGGCCAAATGATGTTTTGGCAGAATCACCTTGCTGAGGTCACAGTCTGAATTTTCACTACCTGTTTCATCACAACTCCCCTTCAGTTTGCACATGAGATCCATGAGGATGCAACAAGAGATCAGTCCTCTTGCCTGAGAACTTTCCACTTTCCCTTTCCTTCCACTAATCACCAACTAATCTCAGAATTCACCCCGTAAGTCTTTTTTAATAATTTTATTACCATAAAGCCAACACAGAGAGACAGATTTGAGCTTGAGAGTAACGTTTCAGTATAAAATTGCTTTCTCTTAAAAATCTGGTGTCATAGTATTGGCTTCTAGCACTTCAAGAAGTGAGCTCCTTTTACTCAATAACAATGTTATCTATATATTAGAGGCAGCCAACAGGAGATAATCTCTTCTGGGACCAAAGAAGATGACTAATAAACCATTTAATCAACACATTACCTAACCAACAGCTGTGGACCCTGATGAGGAAAATAAGGTAAAATGAGACTATTGGCTCATTTTAATAGATATGGTGGTAAAAGCAAAAAAAAAAAAAAGAGAGAGAAAATTTAAGCGGTCTTAAATACCTAAAAGATGACATGGATTAGCTTCAAGTAACACATAATGTGGTTCTAGTCAGCTGATCTTTATGCTGAAGGTGTCAACAGTAGTGACAAATACTTCAAGTAATGTGTCAAAAGTCTAAGGCAGTCATTCTGCCAGAAATGGTCTGGAACTTCCCCATACATGGGACACATGGATCAACTTTCACCAAGAACCACCAACCTGGCATGCAGTGATGACCTCTGCAGTAGACATGGATTTAGGCTTGATTGTTCTTCATCTCTTTGGAGACGTTACCCTAATTGTGAACTTCTAAATTAATGGCCTGACAATTAGATCAGCAGCTAAGAGAAATTTCAGTTTGCAGCCCCAAAGAAGATGTTCTCAATTAGACAGTTAATCATTTTCAATGTGGAAGCCTAAACACGTAGAATGTGGCAATAACCCAGAACTCTCAGTTCTCACAATTGAGTGAGGTAATCACCCCTGATTCAGGTTCTTCGTTGGCTGACAATGAGATCAAACACCCACACCAGCCCAGTGAACGCCATGAGGTGTCATCTTCTCTGGCACATTAGTGAACCAGGACCAGACATTTAGAAACTATTCAGTAAATTGGGGAGTCCCACAGAGTCAGAAAGTTTGCTTGAGATAGTGGAGGGTGGCATAAAATTTCTACCAAATATGAAGTTTAATTTTTACTTTAATGGTGTTTCTATTTTAGTCTAATTTCCTTCTAGAATATGTTATTTCTATTTACCAAGTGGCCTTCTGAGTTTTTTCATAGAGTTCAAATTGACCCATCTCAAAACAGAAAGATCAAGCTAACGACCTCCCACAGGGGTCAGAATTCAGTTTCACAGCTCTGTAGCAAGCTCATTGTTGACTTACAAATTAGTGTAACCAATAGTAATGTCATCATGGCTATAACTCCAACATCCCCAAAACTACCACAAGGTAGAGGCTGACTTCATTTATAAGAGGATTCAAATGGCAAAATCAAGCTTTACTAGATTACTGGATTACTGGAAAAAGTGAGCAATGCAATTCTGCAATATAGTTTCACTAAACTTTAACAGGAGAGCAAGACTCTAGATATTTTAGCCATCTCAAAATATGAATCTTCTGATCCTTTCATCCGGAATCTGTATGTGTGCCATAAAGTCCTAAGTCTGCTTGTGCCTATACTTTCTGCTCATGCAGAGATTAAAAGACAAACAGGTGGGAGCTTAGGGTTTTAGCATTTTTCCTGAGCATCTGTCTAGCCTAGAGCATCCCCATTTTTTTCTGGATTCCAAGGAGTACTATCACAATCCTAATTCCCAGTGTCTTGTTTCCAAGTATTTCCTCCTACGATTGTCAGCATGACTATCTTTTGACACCACTGACAGTATTTGCTCCAGGTGAACTGGGTAGTTCATTTTTATTTAAATGCTTCGATAAGCATTAAGCTATTAATTTAAGATTTCTTTGCTTTTTATAAAGTAATTCTGCTGGTTCCCTCAGAGCTCAACTTTCACTAAGTCTCATAAATTTTGTTATGTTTTGTCAAAATTTCTATGTATCTTAAAATATTTTCTGACACTATTTGTAAATTTTTTTATTCATTAGTTATTTAGGAGTCTGTCATTTAATGTACACATGTTTGCGTTTCCCAAATTTCTTGCTTTTTTTGTCTCTAATTTTCTCTTTTGTGATTAGAAAACATTCACTTTATTATTTCAATCTTTCAACTTTATTGATGTTTGTTTTATGATGCAGCATATTCTCCATTCTAGAGAATGTTCTATGTGCATTTGGGAAGAATATATATTCTGATTTGGGGTGAAGAATTCTGCATATATCTTTAGTTTTATTTGGTTTATGTTATTCACATCTTCTATTTCCTTGTTTCTCTTATGTCTATTTCTTCTACCCAATAGCGTAAGTGGGGAAGTGAAGCTTGCAATTATCATTGTTGCAACTATTGTTCCAACTATTTCTGCCTTTATTTCTGTCAGTTTTGCTTTATGTATTTCTGTGAACTTTTGTTACATTCATATATGTTAATTTATTTTTCTCATGAATTTATCCTATTTATAATCTATCTTCATCTCTAATGATAGTATTTGTTGTCTTAAAGTATATCCTAATGTTTTAATTTTTGGTTTTTCTGGGTGCATAGTAGGTGTATACATTTATGAAGTGTATAGAATATTTTGATACACGCATACAATGTGTAATAATTACATCAGAGTTAATGGGGTATTCATCACCTGAAGTATTTACTTTTGGATTTCGAATAACCAAGTTATACAGTTTCTGTTATTTTAAAATGTACACTTAAATTATTATTAACTAGAGTCACCTTGTGCTGTCAAATGCTAGAACTGATTCATTCTTTCTAACTATATTTTTATACCCATTAACCATTCCCACCTCCCCACCTCCCCACCCCCAAACTTCTACTTCTCTCGGCCTCTGGTGACCATCATCCTACTCTTTATCTCCATTAATTCTTGTGTTTTAATTTTTAGCCTTAACAAATAAGTGAGAAAGTGTGAAGTTTGTCTTTCTATACCTGGCTTATTTCACTTAATATAACGACTTTCAGTTTAACCCACGTTGTTACAAATGACAGAATCTCATTCATTTTTATGGCTGAATAGTACCACATTGTGTATATGTACCTCTTTGTTGTTTATTCATCTATTGATAAACACCTATGTTAGTTCCAAATCTTGGCTATTGTGAATAGTGTTGCAAAAAACACAGGAGTACAGCTATCACTTTGATACACAGATTTTTCTCTCTTTTGGGTATATACCTAACAGTGAAACTGCTGGATTGTATAGAAGCTCTATTTTTAGTTTTCTGAAGAACCTTCAAGCTGTTCTCCATAGTGGTTCCACCAACTTACATTCCCACCAACAGCATATGAGTGTTCCCTTTTCTCCACATGCTTGTCAGCGTTTGTTATTGCCTTCTAGATAAAACCCACTTTAACTGGGCTGAGGTAATAGCTCATTGTAATTTTGATTTCCATTTCTCTGATGATTCATGATGTTGATCATCTTTTCATATACCTATTTGCCGTTTGCATGTCTTTATTGGAGTAATGTCTGTTTACATATTTTGCCTATTTTTAAAAATAGAATTATTAGATTTTATTTTCTATAGAGTTATTTGAGCTCCTTCTATGTTTTGGTTACAAATCCATATTCAGCTAGGTAGTTTGAAAATATTTTCTTTCATTCTGTGGGTTGTTTTTTCACTTTGTTGATTCTTTTCTGTGCTGTGCAAAATTTTATAACTTGGTGTCATACCAATTTTTCATTTTGCTTTGGTTGCCTGTGCTTGTGAGGTGTTACTCAAGAAATCTTTTCTTAATCCAAGGTTTTTTAGAGTTTCCCCAATGTTTTCTTTCAGAAGTTTTATAGTTTGCTGTTTTACATTTAAATATTTAATCCATTTTGATTTAATTTTTGCATGTGGCAAAAGATAGAGGTCTAGTTTTATTCTTCTGCATATGGATATCCAGATTTACCAGCACTGTTTATTGAAGAGACTGATTTTTTTATTCTTAATGTATTTTCTTGGTGCCTGTGTAAAAAATGAGTTCAGTGTAGATGGATGGTTTTAGTTCTGGGTTCTCTATTCTGCTCCATTTTTCTGTGTGTCTGTTTTTATGCCAGTACTATGCTGTTTTGGTTACTACAGATCGGTAGTATAATTTTATGTAATGTAATAATGTATGTTATGTAATGGGATTCCTCCAGTTTTATTTTTTTGCTCAGGATACCTTTGGCTATTCTAGGTCTTTTGTGATTTTATATAAATTTAAGATTTTTTAGAGCTGTTCTATCTATTTGTGTGAGGAATGTCAATGGTATTTTTACAGAAATTGCATTGAATCTGTAGCTTGCTTTGTGTAGCATGGACATTTTAATATTGATTCTTCCAATCCATAAACACAGAACACTGACTAATACAATCCGCAAATGGGTAGTTTGACTTCCTCTCTTCTTATTTGAATGCCCTTTATTTTTTTCTCTTGTCTGATTGCTCTGGCCAGGACTTTCAATACTATGTTGAACAGGGCTGGTAAGAGAGGACACCTTTGTCTTGTGCCAGTTTCCAAGGAAAATGCTTCCAGTTTCACCCATTCAGTATAATGTTGGCTGTGGGTTTGTCATAGATGGCTTTTATTATTTCAAAGCATGTTTCCTCAATACCTAGTATATGGAGAGTTTAAACATAAAGGGGTTTTGAATTTTAATAAAAGCTCTTTCTGCATCTATTATGAAAATCATGAGGTTTTTGTCTTTAGTTCTGTTTGTATTATGAATCACATTTATTGATTTGCATAAGTTGAACCAACCTTGCATCCCAGGGAAAAAGCCTACTTGATTGTGCTGGATAGGCTTTTTGGTGTGCTGCTGGATTTGGTTTGCCAGTATTTTATGAAGAATTTTTGCATCAATATTCATCAAAGATATGAAATTTTTCTTTCTTTTGCTTTTCTTCCAGGTTTTGATATCAGAAGGGTGCTGGCCTCATAGGATGAGTGAGGAAGAAGGTGCTCCTCCTCAAATTTTTGGGAGTTTCAGTAGGAATGGTACCAAATTCTTCTTTGCATATCCGGTAGAATTTGGCTGAGAATTCGTCTTTTCCTGGGCTTTTTAAAGTTGATAGTCTATTTATTACTGATTCAATTTTGGAGCATGGTATTGACCTCTTCAGGGATTCAATTTCTTCCTGGTTCGGTCTTGGAAAGGTGTACATGTCCAGGAATTTATCTATTTGTTCTAGGTGTTCTAGTTTTTTTGCATAAAGATGTTCATAATATTCTCTGATGTTTATTTGTATTTCTGAGGAGCCAGTGGTAATATCCCCTTTGTTGTTTCTGATTGTCTTTATTTGGATCTTCTCTCTTTTCCTCTATATTAGTCTAGCTAGTAGTCCACCTTTAAAACAAAACCTACTACTGGATTCATTAACCTTTTAGTTTTATTGTGTGTCCTAATCTTAGTTTATCTCTGATTTTAGTTATTTCTGTCTTCTTCTACCTTTGGAGTTGGATAGCTCTTCATTTTCACCATTTAGTTGTGATATTGAGTGGTTAAATTGAGATCTTTATTATGTTTTGTGGTGCATGTTTAGCACCATCAGTTTTTTTCTCAACACGGATTTAGTTGTGTCTCAGGGATTCTGGAAGGTTGTGTCTTTGTTCTCATTAGTTTCAAATAACTTTTTGATTGATGCCTTAATTTCATTATTCACACAAAAGTCGCTCAGGAGCAAGTTATTTAATTTTTATGTAATCATATGGTATTGAGTCTTGGTTTTCTCAACTTTTACCTCCAATTGTATTGTACTCTGGTCTGGTAGAGTGGTTGTCATAATTTGAATTCTTTTATAATTGCTGAGGACTGTTTTATATCTGATTATGTGGTTGATTTTAGAGTATGTGCCATGTGGCAATGAGAATGTATATGTTGTTGTTTTTGGTGGAGAGTTCTGAAGGTGTCTATTACATTTGATCCAGTGCTGCATTCAGATCTTGAATATCTTGTTAATTTTCTGCCTTAATAATCTAATATTGTAAATGGGTTGTTGAAGTCTCTCACCATAATTGTGTAGGAATCTAAGTCTTTTTGAAGACCTCTAAGAACTTGCTTTGTGAATTTGGGTGTTTCTGTGTTGGGTGTGTATATACTTAAAATGTATATATTTAAATAAGAATACATATATTCTTGTTGAATTTAACCCTTTAATATTTTGTAATGCCTTTTTTGCTTTTTAAATCTTTGTTGTTTTAAAGTCTGCTTTGTCTAAAATTAGGGTCACAACCCATTCTTTCTTCTGTTTTCCATTTGCTTGGTAGATTTTTTATCCCTTCATTTTGAGCCTATGAAAGTGATTGCATGTGAAATGAGTCTTGATGACAGCATATCATTGGTTCTTTGTTCTTTATCCAGTTTCCCACTCTATGCCTTTTAATTGGAACATTCAGCCCATTTACATTCATAGTCAGTATTGATATGTGTGCATTTGATGCTGCCATTATAATGGTAGCTGCTTATTATGCAGACTTGTTTGTGCATCACTGGTCTGTATACTTCAGTGTGCGTTTTTAGTGGCTGATAATGGTTTTTTTCAAATATATTTAGTTCTTCCTTCAGGAGCTCTTGTAAGGCATGTCTTGTAGTAATGAATTTCCTCAGCATTTGCCTGTTTAAAAAGAACTTTATTTCTCCTTTACTTATGAAGCTTAGTTTGGCCAAATATGAGATTCTTGATTGGAATTTATTTTCTTCAAGGATGTTAAATATTGGTATTGGGCTCTTCTGGCTTGTAGGATTTCTGCTAAGAGGAATACTTTTACACTGATGATCTTTCCTTTGTGGTTGACCTCCCTTTCCTCTCTAGCTGCCTTTGACATTTTTTCTTTTATTTCAGGCTTGAAGAATCTGATAGCTATGTGTTTTGGTGATTATTATATTGTGAAGTATCTTACTAGAGTTCTCTGCATTTCCAAAATTTGAATGCTGGCCTCTCTAGCCAGCATTCCCCACGTTGGGGAAGTTCTCATGAATGATATCCTAAAATATGTTTTTCAAATGGCTTCCATTCTCCCCACCTGTTTCATGAACATCAGCGGGTCATACATTTGGTCTCTTTACATAATCTTATATTTTTCAGAGGCTTGGGGGTTTTTATTATTTTTTTTATTTCTGTCTGAATGTCTTACTTCACATAAACAGTCTTCAAACTCTGAGATTCTTTCTTAGCTTTGCCTATTCTACTATTAATAGTTGTGAATTTCTTATAAAAAAATTTAGTGTGATTTTTTAGCTCTCTCAGGTTAGTTATGCTCTTAATACTGGCTCTTTTGTCTGTAAGTTCCTGTATCATTCTATTATGATTCTTAACGTTTTTTAATTGAGTTTCAAGGTACTTCTGCATTTTAATGATCTTTATTTCTATTCATATTCTGAATTCGATTTCTGTAATTGTAGCCATCTTGGACTGGTTTATAACCTTACTGGAGAGGTAGTGTGGCCATTTGGAGGAAAAGAGGAACTCTGGCTTTTTGAGTTGTCAGAGTTTTTGTGCTTATTCTTTCTTATCTTTCTGGGGTGATATTTCTTCAATCTTTGAAGTTGTCAACTTTTGGATTTTTCCTTTTATTCTGCTTGATGACCCTAAGTGTTTAATCGTGTTATAAGGTTGGCTCAGTCAAGTGGTTTTGTGTGTATTCATGCAGGTGAAGGTGGCTGATCAGGGCTGAGGAGAGTATGCTGTTTTTTGTGCTTAGTTGTACTCAAATGGCAGTGTTGGCAAGGGAGCAGTGTGCTGATGTGGTGGGGCTAGTGGGCTCTGTTTTCCTCAAGACTCTGTATGCAATGGTGGTATAGCAGGGGTGGGGGCCGGGAGTACACTCCTACCAACAGCAGTGCCAGGGCAGAATGCATATGCACATGTGCACAGACAGGGCAGGGAAAGCAAGATCCTTCCATGCATGCACACGCACACACACACACCAGCATAGTGATGTGTGGGGTGGCAATGGGCCTTGGGGGAAAGCTGCAGTGAGGAGAGGCAGCAGGCAGGCTGATGCCTGGATGGGGTCACCCACTGGAGCTGTCTACTAGTCAGACATGATCTGCCAGTTCAGGATCTATGATGCAGGCCCCCAGGGTACTCAAGGCTGCACTGCAAGCATGCATGGCCGAACTGGGGCCACAGGAGAGGCCAGCACACCAACCCAAGCTCAGGTCAAAACAGCCCCATCTGATGGGCCTCCACCCTGCAGACTTTTTGTCCAAAATTTCCCGTAGGGCTAACGTCTCTTATGGGAGCAAGTTAAGCTTATTGGTGTGCGCATCCCTGGACATGCTTCACTACACATGTTCCCACAATAAACCCTCTTGGCTCTGCACTGGCTGGTGTGCTGCCCCTATCACTTCTCTAAGCAGCTCTTCCTTTCAACTCATTTTCCATGGTGGTCAGAGGGTCTCTGCCACTGGAATTCCAGAGGCCAGTCAGGAAAGCAGGTAGCTCCTTGCCAGTTAAACTCACCTGTTTTTCTCAGAGTCATGGGGGGCCAGAAATTAGTTCCACTGTGCTTTAGCCCTGTGCAGGGTTCCCAGCTTCCGAATCTTAAGTTCGGCTTTTGTTAGCCCTGTGCGGGGTTCCCAGCTTCCGAATCTTAAGTTCGGCTTTTGTGTCTTTCGTCCATCCACTATCAGTACCTGCCCTCTGTTAAGAGTGTGCCAGTCATCCTGGTCCCTTGTTGTCAGCTGTTCCACCTTGGTTTGTCTATTCAGCCATCTTGCTCAAATACACAAAGTCTTATAAATCTATAATAAATAGACAATTGACTACTTGAAAAATGTGCAAAGAATTTCAATTAAAAATTTTCTACAGATAGAAAGCAAAATTTGTCATTAAATTTAAAATATATGACATTATTAGTTTAGAGAAATGCAAATCAAAAGCTCAATGACATACCTACTAGAGGAGCTGTAAAAGGCAATAAAAAAGGTTGCCAAAGATATCAAAAATATGAAAGCCTAACACATTGTGTATGGGAGTGTATAAAACAACCGATATAAAGAACAATTTGGCAATTATTCAAAATGTTATAAATAGTATCACCATATGACTGAGACATTTTACTCTCTGTTATGTACTCAAAAGAAATGAAAACCTATGACTACACAAGGAATCAGATGTAAATGATCAAAGCAGCAGTATTTATAATAGCCCAAAGGGGATAAAACCAAAATATTCATCAAATAATAACAGAAAAAAATAATGTGTGGTGTGTCCATACAATAAAATACTATTTGCCAAACAAAGAAAATGAAGTAATAATACCTGCTATGTCAGGAGAAAACCTCAAAATCACTAAAGTAAGTAAAATAAACCAAACCCAAAAGGGCAGATAATTTATGATTTCACTTAAAATAACTTTTAATATAAGGCTTATATATAAAAACAGGCTAATGATTGCCTATGACCAGGGCGATGAAATCAGTAAGTACAAAAGAGATTAATTTTTTTTCCATAGTGATAAGGTTATTTCAAAATTAGATTGTGGTTATGGTTGTCTGTAAGTATACTTTAAAAACTTGGAATTGTACACTTAAAACGTGATGGTTTTGTCATAAAATTATATCCCTCTAAAATGTTTCCAAATGAAACTGTTGACTTTTGGAGAACTAAGTCACAGACTGTAAAACCAAACCGATTTATTGTTCATCTCAATACATGTTAAATAAAGAGGAAAAGACAAATATATAGTTATAACATTAAAATGTTCATGGCAAATAGTTATAAGAAAAAAATTACATTTGTAAAATGTATTAATAGACATAAATTACCTGGTTAGATTTACTAGGCCAGAAATGTAAATTAAATAATAGTACATAATTGAAGACCACTCTGAGTCACTGACTATTAGAAACTTGTTATGATGTCATCATAGGGTTAAAATATCCCTTATCAAAAATGACTCAGAGCAAAAATGTTAAATAAAGTGTGTTAGTGGCACCCCTGTCCACAGTTGCTTGTACTTTTAGTGTATGGCCAATTAGAAAGCTGCTCTTTTGTCCCTCATTTGTAACCAATTTCAACACTCAAATTCAATATTGAACTCCTAAATTTATTGATAAAACATGTGAGAAGATGTTTGACTTGTTTTATTGTAAAACAAGGCTAATACACAGTATGTGAAAGTTTCCATAAAATTCTTAAATTATATATTTAAAAAATATTATGAAAATAAAAAATCTTAGCAAACATAGGGAGAATTATAAACTAACATTTATCATTCATACCCATCACAAGCCTTCAGCAATTCTCATATTTTTATCTTTCATTTTTAATTATCAACTTCAATTACTCTGGTAATATTTTAAAGTAAGTATATTATGTTGTCAGTTTGTAGAAATTTGAGTACCTATATCTAAGAAATAAAGAGAAAAATAAAAATAGTTCTATAAAATCTAAGTAAATACAAGTATTCTCTAATATTGTACTAAACGGTTTCTTGATTTTTTACGTGCAAAACAGTAGAACTTAGCAACCTCCAAGACTTCATGAGAAATAACAATTTAAGACTAATATTTATCCTGGAGACTCAAAGTGACTATAAATAAATATATATTTAGTTAATAGAGCTTAAAAATAAAGCATTAGTAAAAACACATTTTGAAGATGGCTGACACCTTTGTTACTAGACATGGGGCTTGTGCTGTAAATAACTAGTTTAAAAGTCCATGGAAAAGTGATTTTCAACCAAAAAGTCTACAGAAAACAAAAAAATTTGGTTTTTCTGAACCCAGGATGTGAGGCCAGCTTTTAAAGCCCTGATTTTAAAAAGCCCTCAAGACCCTAAGCTTGATAAGCAAGTCACCAGCAGGTCTCATTTTTCAGCTCTGTGCACCAGGTGGCATGTCTAGCAAAATGTCCCCTCTCATGTCAGGTTTTTTCTATGAACTCAGAATGACCACTGTCCCTTAGTATGCAGCCCTGCAGTGGACCCAAAAATGACAATCAATCAGGTCCAGAGTTGCTCATTATGGCCTTTCCAGAATGTAATTATCTAAGGACAATTCTCCCCTTGTAAAATTAAGAAAGTATCAGAATATTTGCCTAATTTTTGATAACATCATACTGTGAGCCACAAAAAAGCAAGAATTTAAAATGTAAGGGATTATCTGGATCCTAGGGCACAGAAATACACCTCAAATAGAATAGTTTCACACACGATTTTATATGTGGACTTCCTGTGTGGAAGAAAAGAATGTGGGGGTCAATAGTAGAGAAGTCTGTATGTAGTGGAATTTTAAGAAAACAGAGAGGCCGATGGGGTTCAGGAGGGTATTTATTAATTATTTTGGTGCACTGGTCCAGTCGGATTAACATCCAAAGGAATGAGTCCTGAACAAAGAGTTAAGTTATCTTTTAAGCATTTCATGGGTGGGGGGAGATTTGTGCAGGGAGAATCATACTACAGAAGCAAGAAACAAAGACAGTTATTCAATTGAGACATGCATTACATTATTTCTTACTTTTCAAGGAAAAACTTGTTTTGTGACTTGAATTTATCTGTCTAGGACCTTGCAGCTTCACAACTAGGGAAACAGGCTCTTCACAATGCCTGGGAAATGAGGAGTGATAGGGATCACTAGCCACAGGAAAACAGGCAGTTAGTTTTTAAAGGACTCCAGCTCTTACTCTTTCTCAACAGCAGTTGGGTTTTCTTACACACAAGTGAGTTTCTGCTTACACACTCTTTAATCTCTTATAATTCCTGTTCCATTTTCCCCGTTGGTGCTTTTTATAACAGAGGTGTTAATAGAAAGAACCATTATTTGCCACGTCTTCATGGAGCTGAGCTTTTTCTTCTTCTGGCGGTGGCTGATATCTGATTAATTCATCAACTGTGCAGTACTGTTTTGGGCTACTATTGCCTCCATAGTTGACTGAATACTCCTAATGAACAGAGACAAAAGGCAAGGGAGGATGAGGCAGATGCAAAGAATAAGCAAGAACCTACTAATGAGGGTTTAGAATATTTCAAATGCTGAGAACCATCCTCCAAACAAGGAATCCGGGGACTACCTGGATCAAGTCTGAAGTGGAACCTGGGCCAACTTGTGCATTCTAGCTGTAATTTTTATGACCATTAATATTGATTTCTTGGCTATTGATTTCTAGGCAACAGTTGGTTAAATTAAATTTTCTACATATTCCTCCTTCTGAGGATAAGAGGTAATTTAAAGCCAGCCTATTTTCATATATAGCGTTTCCTTTTTGTATTGCTTGTATTGCCAATAAATCTAGTGCCCTCGATGTTTCATTGGTTATAATTTCAAGGACTGCCTGCAACTTCATGATGCGGCTGAGGATATAGATTATGGTGCAGTACCCTCATGACCTGTCTTGCACCCAGGTAGCTGGCCCATAACATGTCATGATTCTTTCAGGAGGTCATTTATTATCTTTTTAGTCTCCTGTGTTCACATCTTTTTTGATATTTTTGTTACTTTTGTGATTATGCTTTTTCTAGTTCTTTTATTTTTATTATAAACTGGATATTGTAAGAATTTCCCTTGCTTTAGAGGAATTGGAAAGAAGGATGGCTTGATTGCTTTTAACAGACATGCCCCTGCCCATTTTGCTGGCAGTTGCCAATATGCCCATGCTCCACAGATCCAATATAGTCCAGAGGGTGCCTTTCAAGCATTTCAATCATCTAGCTGATGCCAAGTGCAGCTTAGAGTAGAGAATCCAGAGAAAGTGTTTGGATCTGGTAAGTAGGAGTCATTCTGGGCATTTCTCCATAAAGTTTTGTTTTTAGTCTCATAATAATACTGTTGCCCTAGGCAGGTTGTTTTTCCTACTGCCTCTGTGAAAGCCTTTCCCCATAGAGTGATACAGTACTTTCCAATTATGGAGATTTTTAACAATCAAACACTGGCTGAGGCTGTTGGTTCACTGGCAGGGTTAAGCAAAGTGAAGTTATCTTGTGGCATTAATTCCTTTGCCTCCCATTTCCACTCATTCTCCATATTAGTTTCTCTACATACATAGCATGAAGAAATTTTTAAGCTGCCATCTGTGTTTTCAGCTAGTTGAGCAAATAAGTTTTTGGTTGATGGGGGAACCTCGGGCACTGGCTGATCAAAATGCTTACAGAATGACTTGGTATTGAGGGGTTGGATGCATTTGAGTCCTTATAGTATTTTTGACAATTAGTAGTGGAACTCCAAGACCTGCTCCTTGTCTATCAACTCGTAATAGTGCTGTCTGTCCTGTAGACCAAAAAGGTAGCTCTGGCTTTAAGATAGTAAAATTTAAAGGATCGCATGTCCTTGTCTTACAATCTGGTTTTTAGGATTATGAACATACGTGGCATGGCAGTCATCAAAGAAGAAATAGGCCCTTTTTAGAAGGGAGGGATTTCTTTGGTTTGAGCTATAAGCTTTCCTTCTTTTTCTCCCTCTGATTTAATATATACCTCAAACTAGAATTCATAGGGTAAGAGCCCAGGGTCATAACATACATATAGCTGATTATTTCCTCAGTCACAGACTGAATAGGTGGTCTGGTTGTATGTGCATATTCCTAATTTGGTTCCTGTACCTTCATAGTAGGTATGGTACAGTAGAGTTTTAACTGTGGTATTTTTTATCCAGGTAGTGTGTACACAGTGTGGACATCCTTCAAGAGATTTATCCCCTTTTAGTATAAGCAGAAATGGTAACAACATTGTTGTATGTAATAGAAACATGCTTACACTACACATGGGCACACAAACCTTCCTCTGGGCATAGACATTTGCAGCATTTGCAGTAATAACATAACAACAGAACAATCAGTATTGACAGAATTATAACTAGGGTTATAAATTGTATTCACATTTACTTATCTGGACAAGGTCCTCTTAGCTTCAGCTGTGTGTACACTAGTCAGCTTCCGGGATGTGACTAGAGCAGAGTTTGAAGAATCCTCAAGCTTCAGCCATGTGTAGACTGAGCAGCCTCCGGTGTGGTCAGAGCAGGGCGGTTGTCCTTTTTACCAGTAGTTGAGATTTGCCATAGGGCTATTCGAGTGGGGCAATCTGGGTCTTGTTGGCTAATCCACAGGTTGTCATCAGGACTCGCTACTGCCACTGGTTTTAGCTGGCTATGGTGAATCCAAGGTGTGGCACCTGCAACTTTAACAGCAGTGGGAGTAGACATGATTACAATATGGGGCCTATCCTATACGGGTCCTAGAGTGGTTGAATTCTATTTTTTAACCTAAACGAAGTCCCTAGGTTTGAAAGGATGTACTGGGTCTGTTAGACTTATAGGCATTTTTTAATATACTTAACCATGCATTTTTGTATAGCCATACTTAAAGCCTGCATTTGCCTTCTTAAAGTTAGTTTTCCCAGTTTACAGAGATTACCCTTAATCTGATTTTTATGGTGGGTGGGCAGCTGAACAAAATCTCAGAGGGTGAATACTCAGTTTTTTTGGTGGGGGTGCACCTGACTCGGAAGAGGACCATGAGCAAGACATGATATTACTTCAGATGAGTTTTTTGACAAAATTTCTTCAACAGCTGCTTGAGTGTCCAGTTTATGCTCTCCACTTTACCTGAGATCTGCTACCTGTAGGCTGTATGTTATTTCCATTTTATTTTTAATTGTCGAGTTAAGTTCTGAACTATTTTAGCCACAAATGTTGGTCCATTCTGTGATCTTAGAGTTAGAGGCAGCCCAAATCTGGGAACGATGTCTCTTAACGCCTTGGTCACGTCTAGTGCCTTCTCTGTCCTGGTGGGAAAGGCCTTGAGCTATCCTGAAAAGGTACAAATGAACACCAACATGTACTGATAGCCCCCATCTCAGGGCCATTCAGTGAAGCTCATAAGCAGTTTTTCACAGGGCATGGCTCCTTTTTCCTGAACTCCCATGGGCCGAGTAGGACCTTGTCTTGGATTGTTCTGAGTGCAAGTTAAACACAGTTTACAAATAGCCCGAGTAATAGCAATGAGCCATGGCAGATAAAAATGATGCCTTAATAATGTATTTTTTTTTTAATCTGAGTTCGGTGGTGGCATTGTTTTACAAATCTGGGGGTCACCATTTCAGTTATGGCTAGCCTCCCATTGAAGAATTTGTACTATCCTCTTTCAATGTAGTTCTTATTTTCCCGGGGAAGCCAACCTCTTTTATTTGGAGTGAAGATTGGGATCTCCAGGAGGGGAATCTCCGGGAGGAGAGGCATAGCTAACGCGTCTTCTTTAGGTGGAGTTGTGATTGCAGCCTGCTTTGCCTCTTTGCCTTCCTATCTTTTTTAGCCTTTAGTGTTCTTGCTTTTTGCTGCCTCTTGCAGGACTTCACTACCATAACTTTTGGGGCCCATACAGCGTTTAAGAGCTGTAGAATTTCTTCCTCGTACTTTATTTCTTTGTTTACAGCAGTTAAAAGTCTTCTTTTTTTCTTTGTAAATAACCTTATGAACATGCAAAGTGGCAGAAGCATATTTGGAATCTGTATAAATATTTGTCTTTTGGTCTTTTGCTAGTCAGAGAGCTCTTGTCAGAGCTATTAGTTCTGCTTTCTAATCAGAAGTTTCTGTAGATGAAGACTGCACCTCTACTGTTGAGTCTAAAGTCACCACTGCATACACAGCTTGGCGGGCTCCTTTTAGTATGAAACTGCTTCCATCAATAGAATATTCAATGTTTGGGTCCCTGAGGGACTGGTCTGTCAAATCTCTCTGGCTTGAGAACACTTCATCTACCACGTCCACACCGCAATGAAACGGTCCTCCTGGCACTGACTCGATGAGAGTAAGGTAGCCGGGTTTAGGGTATTCACAGTCTCTAAAGTTAGTTTACTAGCTTCCTGCACCAGTACGGCATTGGCTGCTAGTGCTTCAAGACAAGGAGGCCATCCAAGTGCAAGAGAATCTAATTGCCTGGATAAATATGCCACCAGGTGATGCCATGACCTTATGGCTTGAGTCAGAACCCCTATGGCCTCCCTTTCACTTGTGGACATACAAGAAGAAAAGCTTGATTAGTTAGATCTGGCAGTCCTAAAGTTGGGGCCTGAGTCAAGGCTTCTTTGATTTCTTTGAAATCCTTCTCCTCTTTGGCCTCCTAGAGGAGGGGCTCCTTTTTTCCTCCTCTTAGTGGCTTGGTATGATGGCTTGACCATGAGCAAGAAATTTGGGTTGTAAACGTGGCAGAAACTTGCTGCTCTTAGGAACTCTCTTACTTGACACCGGGTGGTTGGAGTAGAAAGTGCACAAACAGCCTGCTTTTGTTCAGGACTAAGCCATCTTTCCTCTTGTCTAATATAAAAGCTTAAATATTAGACACTTTTAGAGGAGATTTGAGCTTTTTTCTGACACTTTTTATTCTGCCTTCTACAGCAGGTGCAGTGGTTCTTGGGTTTCTTCTGGGTGTAGTAGCCCTTGGCTGGTGTGTGTGTGTGGTTTTTTTGTTTTTTTTTTTGTTTTTTTTTTTTTGGTTTGTTTTTTGTTTCTTTTACCATTACCCTGATCACTTTCATTATTTCTTTGACATTTATCCTTCCAGTGTCCTTTCCTTTTGCACCGTGCACATTAATCTCTCTCTAGCCTCGGCTGGCCTTCAAACTCCTGTCCAGACTAGCCTTTTTCATGACTACGTTCACGCCCGCGTCCATGCCTCCTTGTAAAGCCAGCTCCTCTTCCCGGAAGGGCTGCTGCTAGTAAGTTTGCCTTTCTTAAGCCTGTGATCAGCCTTTTCCTTTGCCTCCTCCTCTCGGTTAATTAACACCTTGGTTGTCACTTTAATAAGCTGAGTAGCATTCAAGCCTACGGAGCTTCTACCTTCTGCAATTTATGCCTGATATCTCCTTGGGTCTGCCTTACAAATGCTGTATTCACCCTGCACTGATTTTTGAGTAGCCTCAGGGTTAAACGGAGTGTACAATAAAAATGCCTCACAAAGTCTTTCATAAAACTTGTGTTATGCCCAGACCATTTGTTCCTCAAAGAAGACCACCAGAGTCCAGAGTCAAAGCCAAGCGGCAAGGATCTTTACTACAAGTTCGAACCTGGTCCTTCCATTCCACAGCATACAAGAAGGCCCTGAACAATGCGAGTGTTTGCTTTTTATAGCCTGAGAGTTACAGGGGAACAAAGGAATTCTTTTGGTTCCCGCTTTTTCAGTAAAACTTTGAACGGCTGTCCCCTTATCGGAGACTTTCCTGGTGGTGTTTGTACTAGGCTCAGGAAGTTTGAGAGATATATGGCGATATGTGGTGAGATGGGAAGATGGGATGTGTTTGTACTGGGCTTGTTTGTTTTGAGCCCGGGTCTGAGGAATCTGCCCGGCTCCTTTCATTCCCCCCTTTTCTTTTCAGGTATTTTTAGAGCCAATCTTGGGTCTTATAAGTCTGATTCTGCTTCAGCATTTACGGGTTGGTATTGGGCTCTGAGGACCATGAGTTGTACAGTGTCAAACCTTTCTCTAACGAACCGCAAAATTCTGTTAACAACACAAGGTCCTACGGTAAGCAGAAATAGTAGACTCAGCAGGGGTCCAAGGAAGGGGGCTAACAGAGAAAACATAGATGAGTTTCACTATTGGTCTGCAGCTGAAGCAAACTGCCGTGTTCTTACTTCTGTGCTTAACTTGCGTAACTGTTGGACCCGGTCTTCCACGAGCCCTGATTTATTTATGTAGAAATAACAGTCTTCTTTTAGAAACATACACGTTCCCCTTTTTTCAGTAGTGAGTAGGTCTAAGGCCCTCCGGTTCTGCAAGGTTACCTGTGTTAGGGACGTGAGCTGCCGCTGGAGGGAGGCAAGGGACTCAGCTGACTCCTCCATAGCAATGGCAAATTGTTGGTACAGCTTGTTACTTTCTATAAGGGTGTGACCTAGGGCTCCCCCAGCCAGTCCGGCCGCCATGAAGGATGCGGTGAGGGAGATTTCTGCAATGAGGGGGAGAAATATGGCTCGTGCAGGTCTCGGTCTAGGGTCTGGGTGAATAACAGCACTAGTCCAGTTACCGGTATACCTTAGGAACTCGCCGGCAGTAAGCAGAGTTAACCGGGGAACTAATGTGACAGGAAGACACAGTAGGTTGGTAACGGAGGGGCTTGATAGGTTTTTAGATAATGTTCCATTACACCAGAAGAATATGCCTGACGAAGCCTTTAAGGTGATGTTAGGGGGCGTTGCAGTGATGCTGCAGAGGCTGGAATTAGTTCCTGAGAAACAGTAGGGAAACTTTTCTTGACTGGGGTTTAGGTATAGTGGCACGTTAGGGATAGGGGCATATGAGAGGTTTTGGTGGTTGTTAGCTTGGGCTGAGGTGGAGGATCCTCATGGCAGGGGGACAGCGGTTAGTGGTGGACGCCCCAGAGTGGCACACAGAAAGCAGCCAGACAGGCTGTGAAGTCCTGTAAGGTGGGCAAGTTCTAATCTTTCTTGCAATAATTTTAACCAGGAAAAAGGACGTAAGTCTTGTGTCAGGCGGTTTTCTTGTCGTTGGATATTTCCATGGACCAGGGGCCGTACCTGCACTAGACCCCGCCACAGATAGAGGTGACTGCTAGGCTATGTGGAGGCGGAGGAGTAGTATACAGCCCCGTGTTGAGGCGTGGTCCAGCGGGAGTTCCAGGGGTCTCTAACTATGTATGTATATGAAAGGTCTTTATCTCGTCTACGATGGAAGGGCCATCTGGGATCTATCTGTTCTTTTCCACCCCACCATCGGTATTTATGGATGTTACAATAGTTATAAGGGCAGCCGGCACTTTGGTGCCACCAATAGTGCTTACAATTGTATTCAGTCTGATCATACTCGAAGCATATTATTGGTGCCACTGGTTTGGCTACTGGGAAATCGGTAAAATTTAGTAAAATTGGGCTATTGCACCTTGAGGAGGGGCAATCTGCACTGGCCACTAATTTCCTGGGCTTATGAGGTTGCCCAGGGTGGGTTTGGTTTTCATAAAGCCAGAATCTCCAGACAAAGGGATTAGGAGCTGGCTTTATGTTTTCCTCAGCTGCCACTAGGGCGACTAATGTTAGAGTTAGACTACCTAACTGCATGTTTGCAGTGAGCTATGCTGCCGGCGCAGGGTGAGTTTTAAGGGGTTGTTCTTAGCTCTGTCTACAGTCCACGTGTCCGGTGCTTTAGCCGCCGCCGTGATTGGCCTTAGAAGGTCGGAGGTTGGGTCCACTGGCTTGACGTAGGTGTAGTGGATCCACGACGCAATGTCTTCTACCTTCAGGGCGGTGGGTGTGGTCAGGAGTACTTGGAGTGTCCTTTCCACCTGGGCTCTAGGGTCTCTTGTCGGTGTCGCTTAACCAGGACCTAGTCTCCTGGCTGGTACGGATGGGGTGTCAGTGGGGAACTGGTCTCATATAGCTCTTTCAGCTTGGGCCAGATTTCTTGGTGAATTTTCTGTAAGGCTTGTAAGGAAAATAAGAATTCAGAGACATTTTCTGTTTCAGACTTAAGCAGGTCATCTTTTAAGCTAGGAACCAGGGGTGGAGGTCTGCCATACATGATTTTGTAAGGGGTAAGGCCTAGTTTGTAAGGGGTATTACGGGCCCGGAACAGAGCATAGGGGAGAAGGACTACCTAATTAGCGCCAGTCTCTATAGCCAATTTAGTTAAGGTCTCTTTTAAGATCCGATTCATCCTTTTTACCTGTCCTGAACTCTGGGGCCTGTAAGCGCAATGTAGTTTCTAATTTGCCCTAAGGATGGAAGCCAAGTCCTGACTTACCTTAGTGACGAAAGCGGGCCTATTATCTGACCTTATCTGGACGGGGAAGCCATACCTGGGAAGGATATCTTCCAGAATTTTCTTTGCTACGACCTGAGCAGTTTCTTTTTTTGGTTGGGAATGCTTCAGTCCACCCTGAAAAAGTATCTACAAAGACAAGTAAGTACCGGTACCCGTACTTTTCTGGCTTTATTTCAGTAAAATCTACTTCTCAGTAGATACCGGGCCTGGTTCCCCTGAGCCTTGTTCGTGTTGCAGCTTGAGATTGGGGGTATGCGTTGTTAAGCTGGCAGACTTTGCAACTTGTCACGATACTGCTGGCCGTCTCAGCTATATGTCTGATTTTGAGCTTGGAGCGTCTGATCAGGTCTTTCATCCGCCGGGCCCCCAGGTGGGTGGTTCGGTGGATGTGTTCTAACACCTGTTGTCCTAGTTTTTCTGGTAGGATGGTTTGGTTATTAGTATCAGTCCACCACCTATTCTGGATTTGTTTCAGGGGAAGTTTGTCAATCCACTGGAGATCTTGTTCTGAATATTCAGGTAAATATGGCAAGTCCCGGGGGCCTGGGTCAGGGAGCTGGAGTGCAAGGAGTTGGCTGGGAGCCTTCGCCACATTCCTTGCTGTTTGGTCTGCCAGAAAGTTGCCTTGAGCATTTGGAGTAGTTAGTTTCTGATGCCCTGGGCAATGTACAATGGCTAACTTTTCTGGCCTCCATAGGGCTGTTAGCAGGGCTAGGATCTCTTGCTTGTTTTTTATCTCTTTTCCTTCAGCCGTCAGTAACCTTCGCTCCTTGTAAATGGCCCCATGTATATGCCGTTGCAAAAGCATATCGGCTGTCTGTATATACTGTCAGCTTTTCCCCCGCCCTTAAGGTAAGAGCTTGGGTGAGCGCTATCAGTTTGGCCTTCTGGGCCGATGTCCCCGGGGGCAGGGGTTCCGCCCAGATTACCTCAGTCTCTGAAGTTACTGCCGCTCCAGCGTACCTGTGGCCTTGATGCATGAAGCTGCTCCTATCAGTGAACCAGACGAGGTCGGCGTCAGGAAGTGGGCGGTCCTGCAGGTCTTTGCTCAGATTATCATGCCGGGGGGGCCGCCTAGGTTGGGTGTACTCTGGCTGTAGATGCTCTTTCTGTACCACTGCTGCCAGGACCTTGGTCATTTTTTCAGTGGCCTTAAATTGCTTTTCCTCTGGAGTATCTCTGTTATTGTAAACCTGCTGGGCTATCTGAAGGAGGTCCTGAATCCGCTTTCCTTCCAAGTCTTCTAATTTCTGGAGTTTTCTCTTAATATCTGGGGCTGCCTGATTTATGAAAGGCATTATAACAGCTGCCTGACTTCCTGGAGCCTCTGGGTCTATGGGGGTGTACTGTCTAAAAGCTTCTGTTAATCTTCCTAAGTAGGTAGCTGGGCTCTCTGTCTTCCTCTGCAGAATAGAATATACTTTAGCCAAATTAGTGGGCTTGCGAGCAGCTGCCCGGAGACCTGCCATTAGAGTCTGGCGATAAAGGTGTAGCCGTCCCCTACCTTCTGCCGTATTGTAGTCCCACGCCGGCCTGGTCAGAGGAAAGGTTGCGTTTATGAGGTCGGGGTTGGCAGTCGGTTGACCGTCGTCCCCCGGGACCAGCTTTCTAGCTTCTATCTGTATTCTCTCTTGCTCCTCCGTGGTGAACAAGATTCGGAGGAGCTGCTGACAATCATCCTAAGTGGGCTGGTGGATGAACATGACACTATCCAGTAAAGCCAGTCAATCTTTGGGGTTGTCTGAAAACTGAGCACTCTGAGTCTTCTAGTTATACAGATCACTGGTGGAGAATGGCCAGTACTGGAGCCTGGGGATTCCTGTGTCATCTGGGGGTCCTATTTCCTGAAGGGGTAAAGCCACCGTGGAGTCAGGCTGCTGAGGGGGGCTAGTCCGCGAAGTGCGCCCTCGCGTCCGCCCCGCCGGCCTTTCAAAGTTACTTTCCTTTTCAGCGGGCCTGTGTGTGCCGGCCGCCTCCCGTCCGCCTGCTCCTTCCCGCAGCTCAGCCAGGGGGGCTGGGGCCTGGGGCCCAGAGGGGTATGGAGGGGGTTCTGTGAACAGTGGGTCCCCGCTGTCAGGTAGAACAGGATGGGGGGGGCAGTTGGCTGCTTGGATTTTAGTGGTCGAGCAACCAGTGCCTTACAGGGTTCAGAGGCTAATTGGAAAGGGGACAGCCAAGGAGGCGGGTTCTTAACAAGGTCCTGTCATATGAGGATATATGGGATTTGATCTAAGTGGCCCGCACGCCCAGGTAGGAAAATCTTGGACTTTACTCTAGTGATGACAGCAAGTCGGAAGGTCCTTTCGGGTGGCCACCTCACATCAAAGGCAGGCTATTCGGAGCGACACAGAGTAATTAGCTTTCCTTTCCTGATTTTTATACCAAGATCATGGCCCCTTGCTCTAACTTCTTTGAAATTACTCTTAAGGAGAGATAGGGGAGTGCTCTGGGTATCACCTATCCTGTAATAATTTGTAGTCTCTTCCTATAAAGGAATGTGGGTTTGAATCTCTGTAAAGGAAATCTGATTTGACTTCTTAATGATATCTAATCGCAGGCGCACTTTGGCAGCCTTGGTCAGAGTTAGCTGCCTAGATCGTAGTCGCGCTGAGGCAGCCCAGGTCAGAGGCAGCTGCTTCCCGCCAAACCGGGGCAGTTCAGATCGCAAGTGCGCACCGGAAGCCCGGGTCAGAGTCAGCTGCTTCCCGCCAAACCGGGGCAGTTCAGATCGCAAGCGCGCACCGGAAGCCCGGGTCAGAGTCAGCTGCTGCCCGCCAAACCGGGGCAGTTCAGATCGCAAGCGCGCACTGGAAGCCCGGGTCAGAGTTAGCTGCTGCCCGCCAAACCGGGGCAGTTCAGATCGCAAGCGCGCACCGGAAGCCCGGGTCAGAGTTAGCTGCCTGGGTCGCGGTCGCGCTGAGGCAGCCTAGATTAGAGGCAGCTGCTGCCCGCCAAGCCAGGGCAGCTGAGATCAGAGACAGCTGCTGCCCGCCAAGCCGGGGCAGCTCAGACCGCAATATAGATCAGATGAGAGCCAGGGGACGTCTCCTACCGGTCTCCGCTGGCCGTCCTATAGCGCGTCTGCCAGGACTGTGCCAGCTCCAGTTTCAGACCTCGTGAGTCACAGATTCAGATTCAGAACAGACACAGACAGACAAACGGAGACGAGCCAGCTCACCTATCAGTAGATCGATCCTAGCAGATCTGTTGACCAGGGGTCTGGTGGGCTTGGGGAATCCCAGACGAGCCCCCAGATGTTATGCCCAGACCATTTGTTCCTCAAAGAAGACCACCAGAGTCCAGAGTCAAAGCCAAGCGGCAAGGATCTTTACTACAAGTTCGAACCTGGTCCTTCCATTCCACAGCATACAAGAAGGCCCTGAACAATGCGAGTGTTTGCTTTTTATAGCCTGAGAGTTACAGGGGAACAAAGGAATTCTTTTGGTTCCCGCTTTTTCAGTAAAACTTTGAACGGCTGTCCCCTTATCAGAGACTATCCTGGTGGTGTTTGTACTGGGCTCAGGAAGTTTGAGAGATATATGGCGATATGTGGTGAGATGGGAAGATGGGATGTGTTTGTACTGGGCTTGTTTGTTTTGAGCCCGGGGCTGAGGAATGTGCCCAGCTCCTTTCACTTGCTGTGCTTTTATCTGCACCCTGAAGCACGCCTGAGATTTTTTAAAATATTGATTGCCTTTTTCTTTTACCATCCTTTAGCCTTTGCAGATGGGCTTCTCGGCACCTTTGTAGGTGCTGAATCTGGACTGCATCATCTGGGTCCTAGTGGGGGTCCTCCTGTCCTCTTAAGAGGCAGGAGCATATCTTATGCACAACCAGACCTGAGATGGCCTGCCTGATTTTCGCTCTCATTTCACCTTCTCGGGTGAGACTGGCAGCGTGTATCCATTTGAACTTAACTCCTTAGGGACAGTTACCTTGGTAAAGGGGGTAGATTGGAATGTAAGGAAGAGCGGTCTCTATTCTTTTCTGTGGTTGTTACAAAACCGGTTTTTCTGCCTTTTCTGAGATTTTTTTAATTTGTCTTCAGCTGCTGGGGCAGCTGATTTTACTTTCACTTTTGGCTGGGAGGTGCTACAAGCCTCTGTGTCTCCTTTTAACTCTGTAACTGCCAGAGCAGCTGATTTTCTCCTGCCGTGAGCTGCGAGCATTCTACAGTAAACTGCTAGGCAGCGCTGCATTCATTTAGCCATGAGTCAATATAAAGACTAGCTCTGAATGTCCTGGCTGTTCTCTGACCCTAGTCACCACCTTAAAACACACGGCCAATTTTTCTATAGTGCCTTTGGCAAGCCATCTGACACTAAAACAGGGCTATTCTAATTCACAATATGTCCTTAACTTTTGAACACTCAGTTTCATCGTATAATCATCTCTAAATCTTTTTTAAAACTTCTTTATTATGCTTTTCAAAGGAGTCACTTTTGATGTTTTCCCTCTCATTTCCTCTCTTGCAGTTCACTTTCACTCTGACTTTCACTCTTGAGTCCACCAGACCTTGTCCTATTGCGGGAGTTTCAGATGCTGCTTAGCCAGGACCATGCCTTCCCCTGTCACAGACTGCTGCAGCTGCAAAGCTGTTACTATCAGCCATATGAAGCATCATAGGTCTGATTTTCCCCACATTCACCTCAGAGCACACAGCCACCACTAAGGGATCTGTGCCTCCCCATGTCACTCCCCACATTGGTCTCTCCCAATGTAGCAGGAAGAGCCGCAGACAAAACCCCTTGGACACTGAGTTAAAGAAGGAAGGTGTTTATTCAGCTGGGAGCTTCAGCAAGACTTCTTTCCCAAGAGCTGAACCCTCCGAGTGAGCAACTCCCGTCCCTTTTAAGGGCTCACAACTCTAAGGGGGTCCGCATGAGAGGGTCATGATCTATTGAGCAAGCAGTGGGTATGTGACTGGGGGCTGCATACACTGGTAATTAGAAAGGTACTGAACAGGACAGGGTTCTTCACAGTGCATTTTTTATGCAAATAACCGATTAGGTCAGGGGTTGACCTTTAACTACCAGGCCCAGGGTGTGGCGCTGGGCTGTCCGCTTGTGGATTTCATTTCTGCCTTCTAGTTTTTACTTCTTCTTTCTTTGGAGGCAGAAATTGGGTATAAGACAATATAAGTGTTGGTCTCCTCCCTTATTTTCCCCCTTTGAGACTCTCACTCATTTTATTAGTGGGAGTTCTCACCTTCTTCCTCACTACCTATGTCATCCCCTATCACAGATTGATAGTGATTCATGTAGTACACTTGTGCTGAAGCATTCTGGTGAACTAGAGTTGCGATGAAACCTTTTACCACTTGAATGAGTACAGCTAGTAAGCAAGAGATCACTAAGCAGGTTCCTATTACTACTATCATTTCCATTATAAGAGTTTTAAATCCTTCTAGTGCTGGGAACCATTTTCAAACATGGCCTCAGGGTCAAATCGGTGCCACACTTGTACAGGCACATGTGCCAGTTTCATCATGTCTTTAACTATATCTTCGACTACTTGCCCCTGATCATCTATGTGCAGGCAGCAATTGGGCCTAATTACAGTCACTAAATTGGGCCTAATTACAGTCACATTTAATTTACTAAAATAACCAGACAGCAAGACAGGTTTCCAAACATTGGCAAATGTTTCAGGGAGAAAAAAATGCCCCACTAGAGAATCATGGTTGCATCTCTGTGTGTACATACACGCGGGGCCAGGCAGTTCTATGCATGATAGTCTGGGACTGTAAAAGTGACTATGCAACCCTTTACATTCTGTCACATAACTTACAATTTAAAGTGAGCATCTTTTTCTGTGATTTAGAAATTGACTTTTTTTTTTTAGTTGGGAGCCACTTTTAGCATTTTTCTCTTTGTTGATACATAATAATAGTATATATTTGTGGTGCATGAGTGATATTTTGATACATGCATGCAATGTACAGTGATCAAATCGGGGTAATTAGAATATCCATCACCTCAAACATGGATATTATTTTCTTTGTGTTTGAAAAATTTCCTTTGTGTTGGGAGAATTTAAAGCCATCTCTTCTATCTATTTTAAAATATATTAAAAATTAGTGCTAACTATAGTTATCCTACTGTGCTGTCAGACACTAGAAATTATTCCTTCTATGGTAAAAAGTTTACGCTATATCCCATGGGTAGTAGGACACCACATGACTGAGTGGTCATCTGGGAAATTATCTGGAAGACTTTGGAACAGTCCTGGCTGAGCCAGGTGGCTGCTGCAACAAACTGTGGGGAAGCCCCTCCCCTAATGTCCCCTAAGCCAGCTGTCACTACATGGCAGGAAACCTCCAAACCTGAGGGCCCCAGGAAACAATGACAGTCCCCACTCACGTGCAACTTGCGCTGTGCTCTGTGTCCTCCACATTGAGCCTGATCTAGCTTTACCTGAGGGCTGTGAGGTGGGACAATCAGTATCCCTTTATTTTAAAAGGCTCAGTGAAGTTTTGGGCTTAATGTGAGTGAAGTGATCCTAAAAGCTGACTCTGGGATCCCGGCTCCACCACTGACCAGTCCTGCAGGTGGCGAGAGTTGCCTCTCCTCCCCTCGATTTCATTTTGTCCTCTGTGAAGTGCGGCCGTGCTGATGACTCACATATCAGGGATACATGGGAACTGTCAATGAACGGAGTGCTCTACACAGTGCCTGGAGCCTAGAATGCAGATGAGGGAGGAGGGTGAACCATAATTCTGAGGGAAGTCCCAACATAATGTAGCCCTTCCATCTAGTTGCCGGGCCCCAGTACAGAGTCCTATGTCAGTGACAGGGCAAACTGACACCAGCTCAAACACAGCCTCTTCCTCAGCAGCAGGGCCCAACTAAGGCACTTGGTGTTTTGGTTCATTTCTTGCAGCTTCAATGTAAAGAACATTGTGAGACATTTGCTGGAACAACTGAAAATCAGAAGAAGAGACAGCTTTTCTCCATCTCCCTGAGAGCTCTTCCCCAGAATGTGTTTATCCAGAGAGGAGGGGAAATACTTATTTTTCGTAAATAGTAAATGCTAGAGTCGATTATTATACGAAAATCTCATTCTACTACAAACTCGGATTTGTGGTTGTGGTTCTTTTCATTCCACATGTGTAAGCTTAAATGAGATACAGACTCTAACATTTCTCCTTGAATTATGAAATCCTAAAGAGTCGGCACCATAATGTATGAGGAAGAAGAGAAAAACAGCCATACTTTCTGGCTGCCGGATAAGACACCCAAGTCCATCTTTCTCAGAGCATATGTTCATTTTAGTATTAACCCAAGGAAAGAGTGAAGATAGATCATTCCAACTTGCAGAATTAATAATTTGAAGGTATTTTCACAAAGCATAGCGACAGTCTTGGAAATATGGATTTCTTTAAAAAGCAGTTGCAGAGATCAGGAGGATGAATACCTTTCTATGATTTTACAAAAAATAAATCAACTTCTGCTACACTTGCTGAGGTTTCCTCTAAGCAACTATTAGGACATTGTCGTTTTTTCTTCCAACTCTGGAGTTGCATTAGGTCTATGTGGAAAAAAACATTATAAAATAATCAAAATGACCAACGTGAAAAGGAGAAGGCCAGGGAAAGTCTATTGACAATGGATGCAGGGCAGAAAGGAAGCTGCATTCTCAATCTTCTTCTGGTGCCCTGTGATTGAGCCTTTACCTTAGATGTAAATCCTCCCAGAGTTTTGTCTCTTACCTTAGAATCTCTATTCTTTTTTTAAGTTAGTTTCTTATGTGGAATGAAAGAATTGTAATGCCAATTTCTGGCTACACCTGGGCCTTATTCTGTAAATATTTTTACTATCTATGAGGTAAAATTCCCAGCATTAGGGCAATTCTTTATCTATTTTTTTCTTTCTGAGACAGAGTCTTGCTGTGTCACCCAGGCTGGAGTACATTGGTACAATCTTGGCTCACTGCGATCTCCACCTCCCAGGTTCAAGAGATTCTACTGCCTCAGGCTTCTGTGTAGCTGAGATTACAGGCACCCAGCTATGTGCCCAGCTAATTTTTGTACGTTTAGTATGTTTAGCAAATTTTGTATTTTTAGTTTCACTATGTTGGTCAGGCTGGTCTTGAACTCCTAACCTAAAATAATCTGCCCACCTCGGCCTTCCAAAGTGCTGGAATTACAGGTGTGAACCAATTCTTTTTGAGGAATAAATTACCTGAAAGCCCTCAAGCCTTTCTGTCAGGCGTATCTTGGCCTTTTCTCTCTGACTGGGGTCCGATGAATCACAGGTGGGAACTATTTTTCTATATTCCTAACCAGTGATAATCCTTGCACTCTTTATTTCTAATTAAAAGAAATCCAAAATGGAGATAGTTATTTGAGAGGTCTCTAAAGACACACTAGGAGGACATGAGGAGTTGAATTAATACTCATACACAGCCAGGTGAAATTTTACCTGTTCGAACTGGGAAAATTACAGATGTCCTAAAAAGGCAACTGCATTTGACTTGAATTGTTTATACTGAGCCTGATCACAAACCTCCTGAAGAGAAAGCTGTGCTGAATTAAGCTGATGATTGCCTAGATACAGTCTAAGCTGGCAACAAACCATTGTCCGTCATAGACTGTGCTAAAATCTTTCACTTGTGTAAACTTGCAGTAAAACTTTATAAGTCCCTCCCTAACCTCATCTGAATGGAACATGATATAGCTTCTTGCTAAATTTGTGTCTCCCAAATAGCAATTTATAAAAAATCATGATTAAAATGCCTTTTATTTTATTTTCCACAGGGTTTGTTTTAGTCCCATGTTATAAAATGCTTTTCTCAAGAAAGCATACAGCCCATTCTCTTCTCTGGAGAGAATCGCAGCCTTGCAAAAGAGACAACTAAAAATACATACATATAAGTAGCAAGAATTTAAAACTAAAAATATTAAATATGTTACAAAAGTATATAAGGGATAGAATAAATAGGATGAATAGCAAAATGGATAAAATCAACTGTGAGTTGAAAGCCTGAAACTTCAGGTGAAGGTGTTGAAAATGCTTCAGAAAAAACTAAAGAGAGAAATATTTATAAAAATAAAGAGCTGGGCTCAGTGGCTCACACTTGAAATTTCAGCTGCTAGGGATGCTGAGGCCAGAGGATCAATTAAGGCCAGAAGTTTGAGACAAGCCTAAGCAAGACCTTGTCACTAAAAATGTTTTAAAAATTATTTTGACATTATAGCATGTAACTGTGGTCTCAACTACTTAGAAGGCTGAGGCAGGAGGATCACTTGAGCTCAGGAAGTTCAGGTTACAGTGAACTATAATCATGCCACCATACTCTAGCCTGGAGTGAGGCAAAATCTAGTCACATTAAAATAAAATAAAATAAAATAAAATAAAATAAAATAAAATAAATCTAGTCACATTAAAATAAAGTACAATTATCAAGGACAAAAATAAAATTCTACAACATGGCAATAGAAAAAATAGAGCATAGAGCAATTGGGGGAAAGGGGCTTGAAAGTATAATTTCCTTTTTATTTCCTTAGTTGGTCATTACTTAGACTTTTTCACTTAATAAAAATTTTCCTATACTTTGGTGCCCAGTTAACCCCAGAGCATTTTTAATTAATTGGTTTAGAGGTAGATACTCATGTAAGCTTTCCACTGCAAATTACAAGAGCCAAATTTTAAATAAATGTTGCACCTCTAAATTTTCTATTTGCAATATTTAAGGAAATAAAAATTATAAAAAACACTTTGTAAAACATTTAGTATGTAACTGCTGTTTCTAACGTATAATAAATCCAATTATGGCAGAGACTCACTCTGTTGTTGAGAATCTCTCCATTATATGACTGCTGCTTGTGGTGCTTAAACCTCAGCAAGAAAGGATATATAAATGTCTGAACATTGCTTTAAAACGACAATGTACATTTAATGTAGAGATATGCGACCAGCTTAGAAAGCTGCACTTTTTCCTCAGCAGGCAAACCGAAGCCTGGACACCCCAGGGTCACAGCTCATGAGAACATAGGGCTGGACTCTGAGAAAACAAGAAGCAATTAGTGCAAAGGAGTTGACAAGCCACCAACTGGGCTGAGAAAAAAGAGCTGGTAGTTTAATTGCCAAATTATACCACAAAACATACAATAAACAGATCCCATGGCTTTATACATTAAAACCAAATGATGACAAATAGTGAGGATTGCATTAAATTAAATTACGAACGGCAAAGACTGGTTTATGATCTTGAAACTTTAGTCTCTCTCCACAGTTCAATCCCATGACCTGGTAATTATTTCCTCCCTTCTGCATGCCTTGGGCACTGGTCCGTTTCTGGCCCCAAAGTGTTCCTTTTTCTAATAAGAGTACTTACTTCTTCTCTTAATACACTTCCTTTCCTTGCATAGTGTTCCCCAAAGAAGAAATATTAAAAATCTTCCTGATGTTTTTCTGCTGGGGGTTGATGGGCTCAGAGTGATGATAAGAACAGCCAATGAGTGTGTGGAGCCAGATAGTGCTTAAAATATGGACTTTTGTCCAGTGAAGTCTCACAAGATTGGCACCTGAGCACTCTTCTCTGAGACCTGAGGATGGACTCACTGAACCTGGAGCTACTACCGCAGCTGGTACCCGCACATATGCACCACCTGTGTTCCTAGAAACTGGCCTTCCCAGCCCATCACAGCCAACACCAACACCAGCATGGAACGCTTGGGAGTCAAAGGTTTTTCTTGTCATTCCTACTGCCATCATCCATGCCATAACCACTGTCCAGGGGCTCAAGAAGCTGCCAACCCACATTGCTCACTGCTGGCACCTGAGCAAGTCACATGAAGGCCAAATAATTAGTCTTCCTGGACCTGCTAACACTGCTGCCAGCATAACTGCTTTGAGGCCCAAAAGCAGGCATGCTAAGCTCACGACTGCCACCACTGGGATCCAATGACTAAACCTCTGGTGCCCCTATCCCCAGCAAAACTTTACCACAGCCTCTGCTAAAAACGATACCCTAAGCCACTGAGAAAGGTACAGACACCACTGATACTATTTACAGCCAAAGAAATCATATAAAGACAGGCCGGGTATTGTGGCTCATGCCTGTAATTCCAGCACTTTGGGAGGCCAAGGCCAGTGGCTCGCTTGAGGTCAAGAGTATGAGACCAGCCTGGGGAACATGGCAAAACCCTGACTCTACTAAAAACACACAAATTTGCTGGGCATAGTGGTAGGCACCTGTAATCCCAGCTACTTGGGAGACTGAGGCATGAGAATCGCCTGAACTCAGAGGTGGAGGCTACAGTGAGCCGAGATAGTGCCACTACACTCCATCCTGGGCAAAAGAGCAAGATTCTATCTTAAAATATATACACATACAGAGTTTAAAGTCTGTGCTCTCCTCTCCTCAGCTGCCTTGTGACTGTGTAAGTGTATGTTTGGGAAGGGAGGGATAGGATGAGGACAGGCCAGTAGAGAGTCACCAGCACCGGCTAAAGGTCTCAGACCATATTTTATACTCTTGACCAGGAGAAACTTCTCTGTTACTCTAATCACATTAAACTCAAGCATTTTCTTTCTTTCTTTCTTTCTTTTGAGAAATCACATCGAACTTCCAAAATTATAAAGTTGAAAAGATGTAATAATTGACAATTGGAAACATGAAAGAGGATTAGCTATAAAAATAACTCAGGACAATGTATTTATCATGAAAAGATGGTCTTGGTGGAAGAAAGTTTCATGCCCAGCCAGCCCATTCTTCAATATCTGCTAAAAAAAAGAGCAAAGGAAACTTCTAAAGACATCATAGACTTAGGAATTTCATCTCACAGTGCATTAATTTCCCAAATCACATGTGGAAGAGAAGAAGTTGTTGCATATTAGACTCACTAGTTTTACTGAATGTTGTCTGTTGATTTAAAAATTAATACTCTTATCAAGGGCAAATTGAAACACTGAAAGTTATTTACTAAACACCAAAGAATATTTTCAGTATATAAAAAGATTTTAAAAAACATTGACACCTTAACTGAATCTGACACAAATTTAAAAGTAAAAGTAAATGGAAAATGAAAGAGACGTCTTAGAAGTATGTGATGCACCCTCTGTTGCACCAACTGCTCCTGTTTGTTGATCTCCTCCTGTATTCTGCCTCCTCCATCTCCTTGCTGATTCCTCTTTTTGTCTATTTTAATTTCTCTCTCTACTCCTTTCTCAGGTCACCATCTCACATTCTTTTTGTGTCTTTTGATGTCCAATCTCACCCAAACCACCTTCATTCTCTATTTTATCTTTACAAATGGTTAATTGGGAATAAAGAGGGAAAACACTACTGGGAAGATACCTGAATCCTGGCGCACACTATCATTATCACTGTTTTCCATGTTGATGCTCATGTGTCTCTGCTTTCTCGACAAACTATTGAATCAGCGGACAGATCAACAGGCCAAAATTTCCACCATAGTTGCAAATTTGAATGCGGATGAATGGATTAAAACACATTCAAGTCTTGCAATGAAAGGCATAAGGTATGGTGGTATAATTGAGAGTGGTTACCGGGGAGAGTTAAAGGTCATTTTATACAATATCACTCCAGATTCTTTTGCTATAAAACCGCAGATGTGGGTTGCTCAGTTTTTAGTGATACCTTGTCAACAATTAACCCCTGAGGAAGTCTCTGCCCCAACAGAGGCTACATACAGAACTGGGGGATTCACGGGCACTGGTACAGGTAGCTTAAATCCTGGAGCCAAAATATGAGTACAGCGTCCATCACATCCTACCCCTATGGCTGGTGAACTTGTAGCTGTGGGAGCAGAAAGTGAAGACATAGTACAGTTTCCTAAAGATGAAAAACAATATTATGTTCCCCTCTGTTTTGGTTATTACAGAGTAACCTGTTTACTAATGGTCAGTACCTGTGTCTCTGTGTCTGAGGCCAAGAATAAATTCATCATCTGCGTAGCCACCACTGCAACAGAAGCCAACTGCAGTCAATGTTGGCTATGCGTGGAATTGCCAGAGGCAAATGGGCTACCTTGGAGAATCGTCCCTGTACCTTACTGCATACTGAATGTTGTGTGTATATCCCTGACAATTCTCACTCTATGACTCTCCTTGCACAGCCATGGTGTTTGTGGTTTTTATTAACTGTGTTTTTAATTCTCCTGTGCTTACCCTGAATCTGTAATCTGTATCAGCTATGCTTTCCCCAAGTATCTGTAAGAGTATTTTCCTACAATTAAGTATCAAATTGAGGCCAAATTTGGAAGAAAAGTTAAATATTAAATTTTATCTCAATTGAACACTGACACAAACAATGGTCTCCAAGTCCCGGAGCAGGTTCTGTGACCTTCTTCAGGTGTTCATCCAGCAGTGTTTCAGAGAAATCTCTATTTTAATCTGTTCCTGTATGTTAGTTATTGAAAAACAACAGACAATCGCCAAAACAAGTTGACATTTTTGTGGTTTTTGAGCCCAGTAGTGAAGAGTCCTCGTTACTCGGCCTTATGCCAAAGAACGCATTACAAAAAGAGCTAGGGTCCCAGATGGCACTAGAGCTTCCTGAGACCTCTCCTCATCTGTGCAGGGATGAGGGGCCAACTCTGTAGCTTCTCTATCTGGTGATGCTTCCTCCATACTCTGTAGTCTGCTGTGTGTGTATATATATATATACATATACATACATATATATATACACACACATATATTTTTTAATTTATACATAACTATAAATAAAAATAATTATATAATTATTTATATAAATAAGTATTAAAAACATATATAATATATATTATATATATGTATCTTTTCCCTTCTCTCCTTCTCATATCAATTTGCTTATCATATCATTTACTTATTATATCTGTATTGCCATATAATTGGGACAAAAGCTGTTTACTCTTAAAAGTATTGTGTGTGCCTTTTCTTCTTCCTCATGCATCTCCCATGCAGAACACACGCCTGACAAATTTTTATATTTTTAGTGGAGGTTGGGTTTAGCCATGTTGGCCAGGCTGATCCCAAACTCCTGACCTCAGGTGATCCTTCAGTCTCGGCATCCCAAAGTGCTGAGATTACAGGCGTGAAACACCCAGCCAGGAGGAGGCATTTCTATAAAGAAAACATACAAATGGCAAACAGGCATATAAATGTTGCTAAACATCATTAAACCCCAGAGAAATGCAAATCAGGACCACAATAAGATACTATCCCACCCCAGTTAAAATGTCTTATATCCAAAAGACAGACAATAACAAGTGCTGACGAGGATGTGGAGAAAACTTTAGTGCACTCTTGGTGGCAATGTAAATTAGTATAACCACTATTAAAAAGTTTGGAGGTTCCTCAAAAAGCTAAAAATTGTGCTGCCACAGCTACAATGCAACCCAACAATCCAAGTGGTCGGCATTGACCCAAAAGAAAGAAAATCGGCTTGTTGCTGCAGTGTTTACAATAGCTAAGATTTGAAAGCAAACTGTCTACAAATGAATGAATGTATAAAAAAAAGTAGTACATATATACAATGGAGTAGTATTCAGCCATAAAAATGAGATTTTGTCTTGTACGACAACATGGATAAAAGAGAAGAGTATGTTAAGTGAAATAAACCAGGCACAGAAAGATAAACACTGTGTGTTCTCACTTATTCGTGGGATGGAAGAATTAATACAACTGAATTCACGGACATAGAGAGCAGAAGGATGGTTTTCAGAGGCTAAGAAAGACAGTGGAGGCTGGGGGAAAGGTGGGGACTGTTAATGTGTACAAAAAAATAGAATAAATAAGACCTATTATTTGACAGCACAACGAGAAGACTCTGGTCAATAATAATGTAATTGTACATTTCAAACTAGCTAAGAAGGTATAATCAGATTTTAACCCAAAGAATACATGCTTGAGTGGGTGGGTATCCCATTCTCTATGACGTGATTATTATGCATTACGAGACCGCATCAAAACATCTCATGAACCCCATAAGTATATACACCTACAATGTATCCTCAAAAATTACAAATTAACTGAAGTAAATAAAATAAAACTATTTAAAAATAAAATATCATAACATTAACTAGGCCCAGAAATATAAGATTTTAATGAAATAAAAATGCCTATATAATAATCAAAAAGTGAGAAGAAAGTCACACTTTACTCCTATTTTTGTTTCTGATCTATCTTCTATCTAGTTTCAAGTTGTAGAATTTTCTTTTTTCATTTCTAATTAAATTTTATTTTATTTTTTTTTATTATACTTTAACTTTTACGGTACATGCGCACAACGTGCAGGTTTGTTACATATGTATACATGTGCCATGTTGGTGTGCTGCACCCAGTAACTCGCCATTTAACATTAGGTATATCTCCAAATGCTATCCGTCCCCCCTCACCCCACCCCATAACAGGCCCCGGAGTGTGATGTTCCCCTTTTTCTGCCCATATATTCTCTTTGGTCAATTCCCACCTATGAGCGAGAACATGCGGTGTTTGGTGTTTTGTGCTTGTGATAGTTTGCTGAGAATGATGGTTTCCAGCTTCATCCATGTCCCTATAAAGGACATGAACTCTTCATTTTTTATGTCTGCATTGTATTCCATGGTGTATATGTGCCACATTTTCTTAATCCAGTCTATCATTGTTGGACATTTGGGTTGGTTCCAAGTCTTCGCTATTGTGAACAGTGCCGCAATAAACATACTTGTGCTTGTGCCTTTATAGCAGCATGATTTATACTCCCTTGTGTGTATACCCCGTAATGGGATGGCTGGGTCAAATGGTATTTCTAGTTCTAGAGCCCTGAGGAATCGCCACACTGACTTCCACAATGGTTGAACTAGTTTACAGTCCCACTAACCGTGTAAAAGTGTTTCTATTTCTCCACATCCTCTCCAGCACCTGTTGTTTCCTGATTTTTTAATGATCGCCATTCTAACTGGTGTGAGATGGTATCTCATTGTGGTTTTGATTTGCATTTCTCTGATGGCCAGTGATGATGAGCATTTTTTCATGTGTCTTTATGCTGCATAAATGTCTTCTTTTGAGAAGTGTCTTCATATCCTTCACCCACTTTTTGATGGGGTTGTTTTTTTCTTGTAAATTTGTTTGAGTTCATTGTAGATTCTGGATATTAGCCCTTCGTCAGATGAGTAGATGGCAAAAATTTTCTCCCATTCTGTAGGTTGCCTGTTCAGTCTGATGGTAGTTTCTTTTGCTGTGCAGAAGCTCCTTAGTTTAATTAGATCCCATTTGTCAATTTTGTCTTTTGATGCCATTGCTTTTGGTGTTCTAGACACGAAGTCCTTCGCCATGCCTATGTCCTGAATGGTATTGCCTAGGTTTTCTTCTAGGGTTTTTACGGTTTTAGGTCTAACATTTAAGTCTTGAATCTATCTTGAATTAATTTTTGTATAAGGTGTAAGGAAGGGATCCAGTTTCAGCTTTCTACATATGGCTAGGCAGTTTTCCCATCACCATTTATTAACTAGGGAATAATTTCCCCATTTCTTGTGTTTGTCAGCTTTGTGAAAGATCAGATGGTTGTAGATATGTGGCATTATTTCTCAGGGCTCTGTTCTATTCCATTGGTCTATATCTCTGTTTTGGTACCAGTACCATGCTGTTTTGGTTACTGTAGCCTTGTAGTATAGTTTGATGACTTGGCAATGCGGGCTCTTTTTTAGTTCCATATGAACTTTAAAGTAGTTTTTTCCAGTTCTGTGAAGAAAGTATTTGGTAGCTTGATGGGGATGGCATTGAATCTATAAATTACCTTGGGCAGTATGGCCATTTTCACGATATTGATTCTTCCTACCCATGAGCATGGAATGTTCTTCCATTTCTTTGTATCCTCTTTTATTTCCTTTAGCAGTGGTTTGTAGTTCTACTTGAAGAGGTCCTTCATGTCTCTTGTAAGTTGGATTCCTAGGTATTTTATTCTCTTTGAAGCAATTGTGAATGGGAGTTCACTCACGATTTGGCTCTCTGTTCGTCTGTTATTGGTGTATAAGAATGCTAGTGATTTTTGCACACTGATTTTGTATCCTGAGGCTTTGCTGAAGTTGCCTATCAGCTTTAGGAGGTTTTGGGCTGAGATGATGGGGTTTTCTAGATATACAATCATGTCATCTGCAAACAGGGACAATTTGACTTCATCTTTTCCTAACTGAATACCCTTTATTTCCTTCTCCTTCCTGATTGCCCTGGCCAGAATTTCCAGCATTATGTTGAATAGGAGTGGTGAGAGAGGGCATCCCTTTCTTGTGCCTGTTTTCAAAGGGAATGCTTCCAGCTTTTGCCCATTTAGTATGATATTGGCTATGGCTTTGTCAGAGATAGCTCCTATTACTTTGAGATACGTCTCATTAATTCCTAATTTATTGAGAGTTTTTTGCAGGAAGAGTTGTTGAATTTTGTCAAAGGCCTTTTCTGCATCTCTTGAGATAATCACATGGTTTTTTTGTCATTGGTTCTCTTTATAAGGTGGATTACGTTTATTGATCTGTGTATGTTGAACCAGCCTTGCATCCCAGGGATGAAGCCCACTTGATCATGGTGGATAAGCTTTTTGATATGCTGCTGGATTCAGTTTGCCAGTATTTTATTGAGGATTTTTGCATAGATCTTCATCGGAGATATTGGTCTAAAATTCTCTTTTTTTCTTGTGTCTCTGCCAGGCTTTGGTATCAGGATGATGCTGGCCTCATAAAATGAGTTAGGGAGGATTCCCTCTTTTTCTATTGATTGGAATAGTTTCAGAAGGAATGGTACCAACTCTTCCTTGTACCTCTGGTAGATTTTGGCTGTGAATCCATCTGGTCCTGGACTTTTTCTAGTTGGAAAGCTAATTATTAATTATTGCCTCAATTTCAGAGCCTGTTATTGGTCTATTCAGAGATTCAAATTCTTCCTGGTTTAGTCTTGGGAGGGTGTATGTGTCAAGGAATTTATCCATTTCTTCTAGATTTTCTAGTTTATTTGCATGGAGGTGTTTATAGTATTCTCTGATGGTAGTTTGTATTTCTGTGGGATCGGTGGTGATATCCCCTTGGGTTTAATAAACAGATAAAATCGAACAGTCAACTAATCAAATAAAAACAAATTTTATTCATTTGAGAATGTGTTTTCCAGAGCAAACTTATATATTACGTTTTAACTTCATAATTTATATTTTATAAAAACATAACTAATTCAAGTTAATCTTCTCTAATTTTTAATTCAATAGAATTTTTATCAGGATCACTATATTTAAATAAAAATTACCTGAATTTCTCACATCATAATTTACAGATTCTGCTTCTACAAATTGTCTGTAGGGACCATTATTTCTACACGGTCAACTTTCCTGGGTTAAGTGGTGGATACCCAAATGTTTTTTAGAATAATGTTTTCTTATATCAGTTTTTAGTCAATGATACATTGCACCGTGTTTAATTTTAAGCATTATCAGTTTTCTTTCTTGTGCATTATTTTCACAGTAATATAAATCATGGACATCAAAATATCCACAGGGTTAAGAATGTTGGAGTCCAAGCATTCTATATTTTTGATTTGTATGGTTTCAATTATGACTCAGCATTTTAGGAAAACATTGGCTCTATAATCTGTCACCCTCACCCCATTTAAATAAAAACATACTTTTTTGGACACACAAAGATCAGGCAGACACATCTACACAGTGGATCACATCATTTTTTGGGGCAAACTGAAAACTGTTTTTATACTCAAACATACTGTTGGGAAACTGAAATAAAAATTTCCGATGTTTGTTAAAAATTGGGAAGAAAGACATTAATACTATTGTAGTAGATTTTATGGCCATCGTAATAGGGTTCAGTTCAGAAATTGATCATAACTCTGAACACAGACAACGAAGAATTTAGAGTCAATAAGCAGAATAAATCAGTGGATAAAAATTATTGAAAAATATTTGATAAAATACCAAAGGAAGAGGAATTTTTTATAGCAGAAGCCTGGTTACAGGTTGGCTAAGGACTTAAATATCAAAGAAAGGGAATCACGATATTAGTAGACGTAAGGGTTATGTGGATTTTTACTAAACAGTATTAGCAGGATTTATGAAAATGAGCCTCTCAAACCAGGAGCAGGGCAAGAAGTCAAGGTTGGCTTAATCAAAAAGAGGGTTCAGTTAAGCTAACATTTGGTCATAAAGGGAGCGCTTACAAGAACCCAGATTTTTTTCCCATCTGATCTGAAAATAAATTATCACCAAAAAAGGCTTTGTTTGAAAAATGAATGCCCACTTCACCTGAGAAAACCTCCATCTTCTTCTGTTTATCTTTGAATTTAGTGTAGAAAAAGAGCACTTGTCATTGTCACAGTTTTAATTTTGCTTTCACTCTTAAAAACAGAGAGTCAGGGCCGGGTGTGGTGGTTCATGCCTGTAATCCCAGCATTTTGGACATGGTGATGCAAGCACGCCTGTAATCCCAGCTACTTGAAAGGCTGAGGCAGGAGAATCACTTGAACCCAGGAGTCAGAGGTTGCAGTGAGCCAAAATCACACCACTGCACTCCAGCCTGGTGACAGAGTGAGACTCCATCAAACAAAACGAAACAAAACAAAACACAAAATTAGAAATTTAGTTTTGTTCAAACAGCAACTTACAAACACAAAGGTTATAGTTTCTGACTCCTATTCAAGACAATTGGTTGTAACCATAAGTATTGATGGGACTTCAGGGAGATTTCTCAGATGGAGCTGATGCAGCTGTGCAAGCCACTTTGACCTTGCATCTTTCCTACTTCTTGGCCTTTGAAATGGACATGGTTGCTGGTGCAGGCTTGTGCTCCTACAGCCAGCCATATGGGGCCATGAGACAGCCTACAGGATAAAAACCATCTACTGAAATATTGTAGCAAAGTGTGCCAAGAGGGCTGACTAGAAGTAGCTATGGTGTGTGGCTTTCATGAAAAGAAACAAAGAGGGAAAATAAATAAAGCACCATCAACTGAAACACCCAGATATTTGCAGTGGGACTAATGAAGGAAACAGCTCAACCCATGGGAAAAAGAAGGGCATGGCAACCGCCCACCCGGGAGTAACACAGACCAAAGGGAACCTACCCTGCCCAGGGAAGTGGTGAGCAAATACGTGACCCTGAGAAACCACACTTCTCCCATGGATCTTTGCAAGTCTTAGGTCAGGAGATTTTCTCGTAAACTTATTCCACCAGGGCCTTTGGTCTGATACACAGAGGTGCGTGTTCCTGGCAGAACAACTGCTCAGACACAAACAGAATCGCAGGAGCTTTACATACTTTGGCTCTGAGATCTCTGGCAAAGGTGACTGCAACTCAGACAAGGTGGGAGGTTGGATCTCCGTAAATGCCCCTAGAAAGGAAGCTGAATCCATGGGCCTGAGCAGTATCAGTGGGCCCCACTTCCATGACGCCTCACAGGATAAGACCCACTGGCTTGGAATTCCATCCAGCCCCCAGCAACAGCATTGCAATTACCTGGGATGGAACAACGATCCTGGAGGCAGGGGCTGGCTGCTATATTTGCTGTTTGGATGACTCAGCCATTCCAGCTTGTGGGTTTAGGAGAGTTAAAAAAAAAAAAAAAAACTCATGGCAGATGGAAGAAATCCCTCAGCACGGCACAGTGGCTCTAGCAAAGTTTGGCCGGACTACTTCTTAAAGTAGAACCCAGATACCTTTTTCATCTCAGAGTGGGGCCTCCTACCAGAGCCTCCAGACAGCCCCTTCCATATTCTCCGGCAGGCAGAGTTTTGATTTATTCCTGGATGCAGTGCACATTGGGAGCAGTGGGTCTTCATATATGTTGTTTGGAGAACTCAGCCATAACAATCAGTAGGCTTAGGAGAGTCCAAACCATCCCGGGGCAGAAGGAATCCCCCAGCATAGCACAGTGGATCTGCCATAATGTGATCAGATTGCTTCTTTAAGTGGGACCTAATGCGCTCTGCATCTCTGGGTGGAACTTCCCAACCAGGGCCTCCAGCAACTCCCACTGGTGTTGTCTGGCTGGCAGAGGCTTAAAAACTTCCTGGGACAGAGTTCCTAGAGAGAGGGGTTGGCCACCATCTTTGCTGTTTCAGCAACTTTGCTGTTTCAGCCTCCAGGCTTTGGAGAGCCCAGTCTGATGAAGGGCAGAAATGGTACTCAGCACAGCATGGCTGATCTATGAAAGTGGGGCTAGATGGCTTCTTTAAGTGGGTCCCCAATCCTGTTCCTCCTAGCTGGGTGAGACTTACCAACTGGGGTTTCCAGTCACCTCCTACAGGTGTGTTCGAGCCCGCAACATGTCTGCACCCCCCCGGGATGGAGCTCCCAGGGAAGGGAGTGGGCTGCTAGCTTTCTTGTTTCACAACCTTCACTGGCGATACCCCCAGATACTGAAAAATCCGAGGTGACTAGAGAGTGGAGCAGATGCCCAACAAACTACAGCAGCCCCACACAAAACGGCCAAACAGTTAAAAGGAAGAGAAACAAACAAAAACCTCATTCAAAGGCCAGCAACCTCAAAGATTAAAGATAGATAGGCACACAAAGGTGAGAATCACCACAAGAATACTAAAAACTCAAAAATCAGAGTGCTCTCCCTCTCCCAAATGACAACACTACTTCTCCAGCTAGAGTTCAGAATAAGGGTAGGCTGTGATCCCTGAAATAACAGAAGTAGACCCCAGAATGTGGATAAAAATGAACTTCACTGATCTAAAGGAGCATGCTCTAACTCAATACAAGAAAGCTAAAAATTACAATATAATATTGCAGGAGCTGACAAACAAATTAGCCAGGATAGAGAAGAGCCTAACCAACCCGATAGCACTGTAAAACACAATACAAAAATTTCATAATGCAATCACAAGTATTAATGAGGAAAGAAACTCAGAGCTTGAAGTTTGTATTTCTGAAATAAGACATGCAGAGAAGAATAGAAAAAAAGAATGAAAGGAATAAACAAAACCTTTGAGAAATATGGGATTATGTAAAGAGACCAAATCTACAACTGATTGGTGTACTTGAAAGAGCTGGGGAGAATGGAACCAATTAGGAAAACATATTTCAGGATATCATCCATGAGAACTTGCCCAACCTTGCTATACTGGCCAACAGTTCAGAAAATGCAGAGAACTTCAGTAAGATACTCCAAGAAAAAATCATACCCAAGACACATAATCGTCAGATTCCCCAAACTTGAAATAGAAGGAAAAAAAGGAAAAAAAAGGTCAGCCTCAGAGAAAAGCCAAGTCACCTACAAAAAGAAGTTGATCAGATGAACAGCAGAGCTCTCAGTGAAAACCCTACAAGCCAAAAGAGATTGGGGGCCAATATTTAACATTCTTAAAGAAAATAAACTTTAAGCCAGAATTTTATATCTGGCCAAACTAAGCTTAATCTGGGGAGAAATAACATCCCTTTCAGACAAGCAAATTCTGAGTTAATTCATGAACACCAGACATGCTTTTCAAGAGCTCCTGAAGGAAGCACCAATTTGGAAAGGGAAAATTATTACCAGCTACCACAAAAACACACTCAAATACACAGACAATTGACACTATAAATCAACCACATAAACAAGTCTGAAAAATAAAAATAACCAGCTAGCATCAAGATAAAAGGATAAAATCTACACATAAGAATACTTACCTTAAATGTAAATGGGCTAAATGCCCCGGTTGAAACACACAGGGTGGCAATTGGATAAAAACCAAGACCCATTGGTATGCTCTTCAAGACACCCATCTCACATGCGGGGACACACGTAGGCTAAAAATAAAGGGATGGAGGAAATTTCACCAAGCAAATGGAAAACCGAAAAAGCAAGGGTTGCAATCTTACTTTCCAACAAAACAGACTTTAAACCAACACAGATTAAAAACAACAACAACAACAAAGAGGGTCATTACACAATGGCAAATGATTCAATTCAAGAAGAACTAACTATTCTAAATATATATGCACCCAACAAAAGAGTACCCAGATTCATATAACAAGTTTCTAGATATCTTGAAAGAGACTTAGAACACCACACAATAATAGTGGCAGACTTTAACATCCTACTGACAATATCAGAAAGATTATTGAGACAGAAAATTAACAAAGGTGTTCAGGACATGAACTTAGCTCTGGATCAAATGGACTTGATATATGTTTACAGAACTCTCCACACGAAAACAGCAGAATATACATTCTTCTCATCACTACATGGACCTTTCTCTGAAATTGGTCACATAGCCGGAAGTAAAACACTCTTCAGCAAATGCAAAACAACTGAAATCATAATAAACAGTGGCTCAGATCACAGCACAATCAAATTAAAACTCACGATGAAGTAGTTTACTGAAAACCATAAAATTAAATGGAAATTGAATCACCTGCTCCTGAATAACTTTTGGGTAAATAATGAAATTAAGGCAGATATCAAGGAGTTGTTTGAAACCAATGAGAACAAAGACAAAACATACCAGAATCTCTGAGACACAGCTAAGGCAGTATTAAGATGAAAATTTATGGCATTAAATGCCCACATTAAAAAGCTAGAAAGGTCTCAAGTTACAACTTAACATCACAACAAAATTAACGACAGAAACAAGAGCAAAGAAGTTCTAGAGCTAGCAGAAGACAAGAAATAACCAAAATCAGACCTGAACAGTTGGAGATAGAGACAAGAGAAACCTTCCAACAGATCAACAAATTCACAGCTGTTTCTTTTTCTTTGAAAAAACCAGTAGTATAAATACACCACTAGTAGACTAATAAGGAAGAAAAGATCAAAAATTCAAATGAACACAATCAGAAATAATAAGGGTTACCACTGACTCCACAGAAATAAAAATAACCATCATAAAATATCATAAACAACTCTATGCCTATAAGATAACAAATCCAGTAGAAATGGATAAATTTCTGGACACGTATACCCTTCAAGAATAAACCAGGAAGAAATTGAATCCCTGAAAAGACAAACAACAGGCTCTGAAATTCAGGCAGTAATAAATAAATAATAAATAGCCTACCAACCACAAAAAGCCCAGAAACACGAAGATTAAAAGCTGAAGGTTACCAGATTTATGAAGAAGAACTGGTACAATTCCCACTAAAATTATTTCAAAAAATTGAAACGGAGGGTCTTCTTCCCAACTCTTTCTATGAGACCACGTCATCCTGGTACCAAAACCTGGCAGACACACAAGAATAAACACAAAACTTCATGCCAATATTCTTGATGAACATTGATGCAAACTTTCTTAACAAAATAGAGGCAAACCAAATCCAGCAGCACATCAGAAAGCTTACCCACCACAATCAAGTAGGCTTCATCTGTGGGATGCAACTTTAATTCAACATACACAAATCAATATGTGATTTATCACGTAAACAGAACTAAAGACAAAAGCCACATGATTGTCTGAATAGATGCAGAAAAAGCTTTCCATCCATAAAATTCAACATCCATTCATGTAAAGACTCTCAATAAACTAGGTATTGAAAAAAACTTACCTCAAAATAATAAGAGCTATATATGACAAACCCACAGCCAACATCATACTGAAACGGCAGAAGCTGAAAGCATTCCCTTTTAAAACGGGCTCAAGAGAAGGATGCCCTCTCTCACGACTCCTGTTTCAGATAGTATTGGAAGTACTGGCCAGAGAAATCAGGTAAGAGACAAAGGCACTCAAATTGAAAGAAAAGAGATTAAACCACACCTGATGGCATATGACATGATCCTATATATTGAAAACCCCTATTGTCTCAACCCCAAAGATTCTTAAGCTGATAAACACCTTTAACAAAGTCTCAAGATACAAAATAAATGAGCAAAAATCACTAGCACTAACATGCTTATATAGCAACAACAGTCAAGCCAAGAGCAAAATCATGAATGAACTCTCATTCACAGTTGCCACAAAAAGAATAAAATACCAAGGAATGTATCTAACAAGAGAATTGGAAGGCCTCTACAAGGAGAACTATAAACCACTTCTCAAAGAAATCAGACATGACATAAACAAATAGAAAAACATTTCATGCTTATGGATAGAAAGAATTAATATTGTTAAAGTAGACACACTCCCCAAAGAAATTTACAGAGTTAATACTATTTCCGTTAAACTACCAATGATATTTTTCACAAAACTAGAAAAGCTATATTAAAATTTATATGGAACAAATAAAGGCCTGAATAGTCAAGACAACCCCAAGCAAAAAGAACTAAGCTGGAGGCATCACACTACCCAACTTCAACCGGTGCTACAGGGCTACAGAAACCAAAACAGCATGGTTTGCTGTTTGACATATGTTACATAACTAATAGGTAGTAGACTTAATACCTGGGTGATAAAACAATCTGCACAACCAAACTTCGGGACGTATGTGCAGAACCTGCACATCCTGCCCATGTACCCCTGAACTTAAAACAAAGTTCAAAAAAGAAAAACATTTTAGCAAAATGACAGACTATTGTTGACTACCTTCGTGCACAGTTCAGAGGCAGACTGCCCAGCTCTAAGATCCTTATTTATGAGAAAGAAAGCATTCTCTCTCTTATGTGCACTATTATATTGGGTTTTCCTTTTTAATTTTTTTGAGACGGAGTTTCACTCTTATTGCCCAGACTGGAGTGCAATGGCGCGATCTCGGTTCACCGCAATCTCTACCTCCCGGGTTCAAGCGATTCTCCTGCCTCAGCCTCTCAAGAAGCAGGGATTACAGGCATGCACCACCATGCCTGGATAATTTTGTATTTTTAGTAGAGACGGGGTTTCTCTATGTTGGTCAGGCTGGTCTTAAACTCCACACCTCTGGTGATCCGCCTGCCTCAACCTCCCAATGTGTTGGGATAACAGGCGTGAACTACAGCACCCGGTCTGGGTTTTCTTCTATATGTAGGAAAATGTAAACCTAACTAAAGTGCTAGCTTTGCCATGCAATCTCTGTGTAATTTTGGATAAGTTATGTCAATTTCCTAAGACATTTTTCTATCTCCGTAGTGGTGGAGGCAGCAGTGGGGAAGATTTAATTATACAAAGGGTCCATCAGTCCATGTGTTAAGTGAGGAGGTCACTAATTTCCAGACTCAGAGGACAGGGGACATACTGGTATGCTCCATGGGAAGTTGTTGGGAGATGGAGGTGGGTCTCACTTGCACATATTGTCTGTGGGCCTTGAAAGATCAAGTGTGCATGACACTTCTTGAACAGAAGGTCCATGTGCCCAGTGCCGAACCCATCTATTTCTTCCCAAGTGAGGAAGATCTGGGAACACTATGATCACAGCCTTGCTACATCTATCCTAGTTGGTAGGGAGCTTAGATCATATGCATGCTGAGCTGTGGCTTAAGCACTTTGACATCTCACATCTCATTGGATAACTGAAAAATTGAGGTCTGGAGAGAACCAGAGACTGGCCCAGAGAACATGAAGTGGGCAGAGTCCAAGGGATAAAAGAGCATTCTGACCTCCTAGGCCAGGGCTCAACCCTCTCATGGGGTTTGCTTTGGGAATGAGTCCCTGAGATCCTGGGGATTTTTGCCAATTTTCTCATCATATGAATGAAACTCATGTCTGCACCATTACACTTCCACAGGTTTGTGCATACACACACATGCGTGCACACACACACAGACTTCTCAGGCTAAAAGTCATAAGAGGAGTTAACACTGATGGAGGTAGAGAAGAAAAAAGATAGAGGATGGGGCAGCTTTGTCATGGGGTAGAAGCACCCCATCTTCTGGTAACATGCCCAGGACCCATAACATGGGGAGGGGAAACCAATAGGCTGATGGCTTGGGAGGCTGAAGGCTTCCATGGATCTGACTAGGCTGCAGCCAACACCAGGAAATCTTTCCAAGGACAAAAACTTACTTCCTGCGTTCATTAACCTGCATAATTAAAATGGAAAGGAACCCCCCTACACCCAATATGGAGAGGAATACAGTAGTGAAAACCTTCAATTTTTTTCTGTATAAATTGACATAATTGAACTGGGTAATCACTAAATTTCAAAGGCTTAAAGAAGTGAGTTGACCTTACTGTCTATCAATTACCACTGTACTCTCAGACCTTTGGAAATTTCTCTGTATCCTCCAAACATCTTTCAGAGCAGAAAGTGGCCTAGGGGTTTGCAGGACTGAGGACTCAGGCTGGTATAGAATATGACAGATCCTCAGACCACTGCTATGGGATCCAAGGAGAAGACCTTCTCGGTCAGAGCTTTGAGGATCTTTTTTTTTGGGGGGGGGCGATCTTTTTTGAAAGTGGAGACAGAATCGTTTACCAGGGCTCCCTCATTTGTCCTCCTGTTTCATAGTCTTCCTTCTTTCTTTCTTTCTTTCCTTCTTTCTTTCTTTCTTTCTTTCTATTCTTTCTTTCCTTCTTTCTTCCTTTCTTTTTCTTTCTCTTTCTTTCTCCTTCCTTTCTTTTCTTTTCTTTCTTTCTTTTTTCTTTCTTTCCTCTTTCTTTCATTCTTCTTCCTTCATTCCTTCCTTCCTTTTCTTTCTTTCTTCTTCCTTCTTTCCTTCCTTCCTTTTCTTTCTTTCTTTCTTTCTTTCTTTCTTTCTTTCTTTCTTTCTTTCTTTCTGTCTCTCTCTTCTCACTCTTTCACAGGACTGGAGTGGAGTGGCACGATCTCGGCTTACTGCAACCTCCATCTCCCGGGTTCAAGTGCTTCTCCTGCCTCAGCCTCCTGAGTAGCTGGGACTATAAGGGCGTGCCACCAAGCCTGGCTAATTTTTGTGTTATTAGTAGAGACGGGGTTTTGCCATGTTGTATAGCATGCTCTGGATCTCTTGACCTCGTGATCCGCTTGCATCAGCCTCCGAAAAAACTGAGATTATAGGTATGAGCCATCATGCAAGGCCTACAGTTTATTTTTCTTTGCTTGTTAAAATGTTTTAGTCAGCTAAAATTTACATAATATAGAGTTCTATATACTAACTAATATAAAGTGTAAAATTCAGTGTTTTTCAGTTTATTTACAATGCTATACAACTGTCACTACTATCAAATTCCAAAACAGTTTCATCACCCTTTCACCAAAAAAAACTCTATATCCATTAAGCAGTAATTTCTCATTCATCCACCGAATTTCCTTGGTAACCACTAATTGACTTTCTAGCTCTAGTACTCTCTTTCTTTCTTTCTTTCTTTCTTTTCTTTTTTTTTTCTTTTTTTCTTGGTGTCTCACTCTGTCACCCATGCCAGAGTGCAGTGGCACGATCTCAGCTCACTGCAAGCTCCACCTCCCAGGTTCACGCCATTCTCCTGACTCAGCCTCCAGGGTACATGGGACTACAGACGCCCGTCAGCACGCCCAGTTTTCTTTTTTTTTTGTATTTTTAGTAGAGACGGGAGTTCACCATGTTAGCCAGCAAGGTCTCGATCTCCTGACGTCGTGATCTGCCTGCTTCAGCCTCCCAAAGCGCTGGGATTACAGGCGTGAGCCACGGCACCTGGCTTCTATTTCTAGTTTTCTATTCTAGTCACTTTATAGAAATATAATAATATAATATGTGACCTTTTTTCTTTGGCTTTTCTCATTGAGCATGTTTTCATTATTTATCCATGTTGTGGCACATATCAGTTCTGTATTTATTTTTATGGCTGACTAATACTTCATTGTATAAATAATATTCTATTGGCCAGGCATGAAGGCTCACACCTATAAACTCAGTATTTTGGGAAGCTGAGGTGGGTGGATCACCTGAGGTCAGGAGTTCTAGACCAGCCAGGCCCACATGGTGAAACACTGTGTCTACTAAAAATACAAAAATTAGCCAGGCTTGGTTCCTGAAAGCCCAACTGCTTAGGAAGCTGAGGCCAGAGAATCTCTTGAACCTAGGAGGCGGAGGTTACAGTGAGCTGAGATCATGCCATTGCACGCCAGCATAGGTGACAGAGTAAGACTGTCTCAAAAAAAAAAGAAAGAAAATGAGAGAAAATATGTGCAAACTACACAGCTGACAAGCGATTGATAAGCAGAATACAGAAGAAACAAAATACTCAATAAAAAATTAGTTTAACTTTAAAATGGGCAAAAATCTTCAGAGATATTTCTCAAAAATATAAGGGGCATAAACATAGAACCTAAAAGTTAGAGAAGAATTATGAAAAAACTGAAGGATATAGAAAAAATAACTTCAGACTCGTCACATTAAAATTTAATTAGAGAGGGGGTGGAGCCAAAGTGGCCGAATAGGAACAGCCTTAGTCTAGAACTCCCAGCATTGGCAATGCAGAACACAGGTGATTTCTGAATTTCCAACTGAGGTACCGATATCATCTCACTGGGGAGTGTCAGAAAGTGGGTGCAGGACAGTGGGTGCAGCGCACCCCATGTGAGCCAAAGCAGGGTGAGGCATTGCCTCACCCAGGAAGTGCAAGGGGTCAGGGAATACCCTTTCCTAGTCAAAGAAAGGGGTGAGAGATGGCACCTGGAAAATTGGGTCACTCCCACCCTAACACTGCACTGTTCCAAAGGTCTTAGCAAACGACACACCAGGAGATTATATCCTGCACATGGCTCAGACGGTCCTACGCCCATGGAGCCTCACTCATTGCTAGCACAGCAGTCTGAGATCAAACTGCAAGGCAGCAACGAGGCTGGGGGAGGGGCGCCTACCATTGCCATGGCTTGAGTAGGTAAACAAAGCAGCCAGGAAGCTCTAACTGGGTGGAGCCAACTGCATCTCAAGGAGGCCTGCCTGACTCTGTAGACTCCACCTCTGGGGGCAGGGAATAGCCAAACAAATGGCAGCAGAATCCTCTGCAGACTTAAATGTCCCTGTCTGACAGCTTTGAAGAGAGTAGTGGTTATTCCAGCATGCAACTGCAGATCTCAGAACGGACAGACTGCCTCCTCATGTCGGTCCCTGACCCCCGAGTAGCCTAACTGGGAGGCCTCCCCCAGTAGGGGCAGACTGACACCTCACATGGCTGGGTACTCCTCTGAGACAAAACTTCCAGAGGAACAATCAGGCAGCAATATTTGCTGTTCACCAATATCCGCTGTTCTGCAGCCTCCACTGCTGATACCCAGGCAAACAGGGTCTGGAGTGGACCTCCAACAAACTCCAACAGACCTGCAGCTGAGGGTCCTGACTGTTACAAGGAAAACTAACAAACAGAAAGGACATCCACAACAAAACCCCATCTGCACATCACAATCATCAAAGACCAAAGGAGAGAAAACCACAAAGATGGAGAATAAACAGAGGAGAAAAACTGAAAATTCTAAAAATCAGAGCACCTCTTCTCCTCCAAAGGAACACAGCTCCTCACCAGCAATGGAACAAAGCTGGACAGAGAATGACTTTGATGAGTTGAGAGAAGAAGGCTTCAGATGATCAAACTACTCTGAGCTAAAGGCGGAAGTTCGAACCCATGGCAAAGAAGTGAAAAACCTTTAAAAAAGATTAGATGAATAGCTAACTAGAATAACCAATTCAGAGAAGTTCTTAAAGGACATGATGGAGCTGAAAACCGAGGCACGAGAAGTAAATGATGAATGCACAAGCCTCAGTAGCCAATTCGATCACCTGGAAGAAAGGGTGTCAGTGATGGAAGATCAAATGAATGAAATGAAGTGAGAAAAGAAGTTTAGAGAAGAAAGAATAAAAAGAAATGAACAAGGCCTCCAAGAAATATGAGACAGTGTGAAAAGACCAAATCTACATCTGATTAGTGTACCTGAAAGTGATGAGGAGAATGGAACCAAGTTGGAAAACACTCTGAAGGATATTATACAGGAGAACTTCCCCAATCTAGCAAGGCAGGGTGACATTCAAATTCAGGAAATACAGAGAACACCACAAAGATACTCCTCGAGAAGAGCAACTCCAAGACACATAATTGTCAGATTCACCAAAGTTGAAATGAAGGAAAAAATGTTAAGGGCAGACAGAGAGAAAGGTCGGGTTACCCACAAAGGGAAGCCCATCAGACTAACAGCTGATCTCTCGGCAGAAACCCTACAAGCCAGAAGAGTGGGGGACAATATTCAACATTCTTAAAGAAAAGAATTTTCAACCCAGAATTTCATATTCAGTCAAACTAAGCTTCATAAGTGAAGGAGAAAAAAAATCCTTTACAGACAAGCAAATGATGAGAGATTTTGTCACCACCAGGCCTTCCTTACAAGAGCTCCTGAAGGAAGCACTAAACATGGAAAGGACCAACTGGTACCAGCCACTGCAAAAACATGCCAAATTGTAAAGACCATCGAGGCTAGTCAGAAACTGCATCAACTAACGAGCAAAATAACCAGCTAACATCATAATGACAAGATCAAATGCACACATAACAATATTAACTTTAAAAGTAAATGGACTAAAAGCGCCAATTAAAAGACACAGACTGGCAAATTGGATAAAGAGTCAAGACCCATCAGTGTGCTGTATTCAGGAAACGCATCTCACGTGCAGAGACACACATAGATTCAAAATAAAGGGATGGAGGAAGATCTACCAAGCAAATGGAAAACAGAAAAAGGCAGGGGTTGCAATCCTAGTGTCTGATAAGACAGACTTTAAACCAATAAAGATCAAAAGAGACAAAGAAGTCCATTACATAATGATAAAGGGATCAATGCAATCAGAAGAGCTAATTATCCTGAATATATATGCACCCAATATAGGAGCACACAGATTCATAAAGCAAGTCCTTAGAGACCTAGAAAGAGACTTAGACTCCCACACAATAATAATGGGAGATTTTAACACCCCACTGTCAACATTAGACAGATCAATGAGACAGAAAGTTAACAAGGATATCCAGGAATTGAACTCAGGTCTGCACCAAGTAGACGTAATAGACATCTACAGAACTCTCCACCCCAAATCAACAGAATATACGTTCTTCTCAGCACCACACCACACTTATTCCAAAATTGACCACGTAGTTGGAAGTAAAGCACTGCTCAGCAAATGTAAAAGAACAGAAATTATAACAAACTCTCTCTCAGACCACAGTGCAATCAAAGTAGAACTCAGGATTAAGAAACTCACTCAAACTGCTCAACTACATGGAAACCAAACAGCCTGCTCCGGAATGACTACTGGGTACATAACGAAAGGAAGGCAGAAATAAAGATGTTCTTTGAAACCAACGAGAACAAAGACACAACATACCAGAATCTATGGGGCATATCCGAAGCAGTGTGTAGAGAGAAATTTATAGCACTAAATGCCCACAAGAGAAAGCAGGGAGGATCTAAAATAGACACCCTAACATCAGAATTAAAAGAACTAGAGAAGCAAGAGCAAACACATTCAAAAGCTAGCAGAAGGCAAGAAATAACTAAGATCAGAGCAGAACTGAAAGAAATAGAGACACAAAAAACCCTTCAAAAAATCAGTGAATACAGGAGCTAGTTTTTGAAAAGATCAACAAAATTGATAGACCGCTAGCAAGACTAGTAAAGAAGAAAAGAGAGAAGAATCAAGTAGACGCAATAAAAACTGATAATTTATGTGTCTCAAATTCTCTAATATAACATAGTACGGTCAAAATGGAAGGATAAAAATTGCAAGACCAACAACTTTTGTCATCTTAAGTGTACTATAACAATGCCTTTTAAATTAATTCAGTGAATAGGTTTTTAAGTGCATGTTTTAGGTCATGCTGAAATGTCAAATACCACCACATCCTTAATTTGCAGTAGATTAACAGCACTTTTTAGCACACATCACTGTGCTGTTTGGTGGCCAAATAGAAAAGGCAACTCTTCTCCATGTGGTCATTCAGAAACTCAAAGTTCTTTCATTATTTGTCTTCATCATCCATGAGTCGTGGTTGCTGTTTGTGTTCAGCCCCCTGAAAATAAAGTACTTTAAGAAATGCATGTGGGAAGACTTGATGGACTTATCTTAATGTGACTCACATCCATCTCACTCTACAACCATTAAAAATAACTGGTCACGTTTCCACATCTAATGCAAATGAGGCTAAGAAATGTAATTCTGCTGTGTCCCTAATAAATGGGAGAATACAATTTGTTGAACGACCAGAGTTTTCCGTAACATTGTGTCACTCATATGGATTTACTGTGTTTCTCAAATATTTATTAAACATCTGTCATAGCCAAGCACTGTGATAAGGACTACAGGGAGGACAGAGAGCTGACTCAGCAGAGTCCTAGTCTGAAAGAAACTCACAATCTAAGAAAATAAGAAAAGACATGCTAGGTGCTGCTATAAAGGCACATGCACACGTATGTATATTGCGGCACTGTTCACAATAGCAAAGACTTGGAACCAACCCAAACGTCCAACAATGATAGACTGGATCAAGAAAATGTGGCACATATACACCGTGGAATACTATGCAGCCATAAAAAATGATGAGTTCATGTCCTTTGTAGGGACATGGATGAAGCTGGAAACGATCATTCTCAGCAAACTATCACAAGGACAAAAAAACCAAACACCACATGTTCTTGCTTATAGGTGGGAATTGAACAATGAGAACACTTGGACACAGGACGGGTAACATTACACACGGGGGAATGTTGTGGGGTGAGGGGAGGGGGGAGGGATAGCATTTGGAGATATACCTGATGTAAATGACGAATTAATGTGTGCAGCACACCAACATGGCCCATGTATACATAAGTAACAAACCTGCATGTTGTGCACTTGTACCCTAGAACTTAAAGTACAATAAATATATGTATAACATATATATATATATTATATACATATTCAAGGGATTCTCCTGCCTCAGCCTCCCAAGTAGCTGGGATTACAAGCACTGCCTTTACGCCCAGCTATTTTTTGTATTTTTAGTAGAAAAGGAGTTTTGCCATGTTGGCCAGGATGGTCTCGATCTCCTGACCTCATGATCCACACCCCTTGGCCTCCCAGAGTGGTGGGATTACAGGTGTGAGCCACAGCCCCCGGCCTATATGAATTTTCAAATAGTTTTTTCTAGCTCCGTAAAAAATTTCATTGGCAGTTTGATGGAAATAGTATTAAATCTGTAAATTGCTTTGTGAAGTATAGACATTTTAGTCATATTGGATCTTCCTATCCATGAGCATGGGATGGTTTTCCATTTGTTTGTATCTTCTCTGATTTCTTTGAGCAGTGTTTTGTAATTCTCATTGTAGAGCTCTTTCACCTCCCTGGTGAGCTGCATTTCCAGATATTTTATTATTTTAGTGGCAATTGTGAACGGGATGGCCTTTCTGATTTTGCTGTCAGCGTGGCTATCGTTGGTGTAGAAAAATGTTAATGATCTTTGCACATTGATTTAGTATCTTGAAACTTTGCTGAAGCTGTTTGTTAACTAAAGAAGCTTTGTAGATGAAACTACAGGGTTTTCTAGATAGAGAATTATGTTATCTGCAAACAGAAATAGTTTGGCTTTCTCTCTTCCTATTTGGATGTTCTTTGGATTTCTTTCTCTAGCCTGATTGCTCTGGCCAGTACTTTCAATACTAAGTTGAATAGAAATGGCGAGAGAGGGCATTCTTGCCTTCTACTGGTTTTCAAAGATAATGTTCCCGGCTTTTGCCCATTTAACAGATTGTTGGCTGTGGGTTTGTTATAGACGGCTTTTATTATTTTCTGCGTCTATTGAGATAATCATCTTTTTTTTTGTTTTTAGTTCTGTTTATGTAATGTATTACATTTATTGATTTGCACATGATGGACCAACCTTGCGTCCTAAGGAGGAAGCCTACTTGATAATGACGGATTACCTGTTTGATGTGCTGCTGGATTTGCTTTCCAAATATTTTGTTGAGAACTTTTGTATTGATGTTCGTCAAGAATATTGGCCCGAAGTTTTCTTTCCTTTCTTTTTTTTTTTTGACGGAGTCTCCCTCTGTTGCCCAGGCTGGAGTGGATTGCACTGGCGCGATCTCTGCTTAATGCAAGCTCCTCCTCCTGAGGTCACGCCATTCTCCTGCTTCAGCCTCCCAAGTAGCTGGGACTACAGATGTCTGCTACCAAGCCCGGCTAATTTTTTGTGTTTTTGTTGTGTCTCTGCCATGTTTTGGTGTCAAGATCATGCTGTCCTCATAGAATGAGTTGGGGGGAAGACCCTCCTTCTCAATTTTTGGGTATAGTTTCTGTAGGAATTTTACCAGCTCTTCTTTGTACATTTGGTAGAATTTGGCTGTGAGTCCATAAAGTCCAGGGCTTTTATTTTTTTTGATTGGCAAGCTACTTATTACCTATTTAATATCAGAGTTTTTTACTGGTCTCTTCAGGAAATCATTGTCTTCCTGGCTTAATATTGAGAGAGTGTGTATATCTAGTAATCTATTTATTTCTTTAAAGTTTTCTAGTTTGTGTGTATAAAGTTGTTCATGTTACTACTGTCCCCACATAAATAAAAACAACTATTAGAAACCACTGAAGTTTAACACTTGTTTTTACATCTTTAATCAATTTTTATTTAATTTTTCTACTTGGAATGTGATAAAGATTCAACTTTACTGGTTTAAATGTGGACTTGTTTTCCCAGCATTTCTTGTGTAACAAACTGTCTTTACCTAATGATTAAGGCACACTTTTAAAAAGACAAACAATAATTTATGCAAGGGTTTTTTGGAGTATCTATTTTATTTATTTGATCTCCACAATTGTTCTTATGCCACTATCAAACTGTTATATTTATAGTAGCTTTTTAAGTTTTCAAATTTAAAATTGTGAGCCACCTAATTTTGTCCTTCTTTTCAAGATTATTCTGTACATGCAGAGGATGTTCAAATTCCATATGAAGTTTTAAATGAGCTATTTTGTTTTTGCAGAAGAAAAGTTGGAAAAATGAAAACTTGAGATTACACGACATCTGTACACTCCTTTGGGTAGTGGTATTGTCATCTTAACTTCATTAAATCTTCCGGTTCAGGATCATGGAATTTGTTGCCAGTTATTTAAGTCCTTTTTAGTTTTTTTTATAAATATTCTGATCCTGTATTTTTTATTGTACAAGATATTTACCTCCTTATTAAATTTATTGCTAAGAATTATATTATTTTAATGTTGCGAACAATTGTTTTCTTAATTTACTGTCAAATTGTTCATTGTATATGGAAATGCAGTTTATGTTTCTGTGTTGTAAAAATAATTATTTCATGTCTCAAATCTAGATTAGCAATTCATTCGGAATAAATATGCTGTATATATTACTAGTCATTTAACTTTTTCCAATAAGCTAACCAATTTCAATATGTCTAAATAAGTAAAAATGTTGAATTGTGCTAGATTTTCACTTACTCTCACCTGTCATTTATCTGTCAGAATTACATCAATGCGCACTAGAGCTTTCATTTCTGGGGCCGGGCACGGAGGCTCGAGCCTATATTCCTAGCATTTTGTGAGGCCAAGGCAGGCGGACCACCTGAGATCAGGAGTTCGAGACCAGCCTGGCCAATATGGTAAAACCCCGCCTCTACTAAAAATACAAAAATAAGCTGAACTTGGTCGTGGGAGCCTGTATTCCCAGCTACTTTGGAGGCGGACACAGGAGAATCACTTGACCAATCACGCAACACAAAACAACTTTCTTCATGTCGAAAGTCTTCAATGGATTTTTTTTTTTATCACAGGATTGCTTAGTGCAACATTTAATGGAAAAGATGCATGCTACTGAGATGTAGTTCTCCAAAAGTCTCAGAGTTTGTTGTTTTGTTGTGTCTTACATCACTTACCTGTCCTGTTCCAGGCTATTTTTCAAAGATCTTTGTACACAAATAACCTGGGAAAAGGGTAGTAGTTTTTCTCTTCAGGTAAATGGCAGATAAACTACTCAATCAATATATTAAAGACAATTTTTCTCTGTGAGGCAAAGTTTGGACAGGTTTGCATGTAACCTACTTTAAAAAGATTGAGTTTTCTTAGTCTTGAGTCTGCTCAGCTGTGACACAAATCTTCCCCATGTACAATGTCGATCTGAGCCTTTTGAAATCCTTCTAAAAAATGTAGTATGGACAAGGAGAACTAATACAAATATGAGGCTTTTGCCTCCAGGTAAGAAGTAAATAGTAGGTATTTTTTTTCATACTTCAGTGTCTCATGCCTTCTACCAGCTTCGATGAAAATGGAAGGTTAATATGTTGGTTTACAAATACTATAAAATCTTAGATCCTTCACAATTATTTAATTTTGGAGATGAGAATGGGATGCTGAGATAAACACAACTTTCTGAAAGGGGAAAGGCACAAATACTTGAAGAGCTTGCAAGGGATATGAGAAGTTCCCCCAGGACCAACAGCAAATTCTCTCGGCCAAGTGGTTAGTTTGGTGAAACAAGAGATCAAGACTCTGCTGTCTGCTAATGAGACTCACCCTTGAGAGGATTATAACAATGAACCTCAGAGCTTTGCATGTTCATTTTTCCCCTGCTGGAAAGATCAAGGAGCTCTTAAAACTAATGTTGAGGCTTGGATGAGTCCAAAACACTAGTAGTTCATGTGGTTCAGCTGTGAGCAGCCAAAAGACTGCAAAAAGCTACATTAAACAGGTCTTGTAAGTCTCTCTTTACCCACATGAAGGAGCCCAGTCCCTCTGCACTTCTAATTTTTTTCCTTTGTCTATAGCTAACTTCAGCAACTTTAAATATTAAACTACATGAGATTGGCGATTTGGATGGGGGAACACAAATGTATGTAGTTCCTTTGGATACAGGTATCTAATTCACCACTCTGTGTAGTCCCCTAGGGTGCACAGGGAGATATAGGTGTTAGGGTGGCTGGAAGTGCTGACAAACCTATCATTCTATTAATCCAGTTGCTTCCGGATAATGGAAAGCATGGTAAGTCCACGGACTTCCGTGAAGATGAGCACACTGCTACACTTTGGCTGTGAAGTGAGTTTCTTGGTCTGAGCAATGCTAAGTGGAATATCATAGGGATGGATGAGGGATTCTGTGAGTCCATGGAGGGTAGTTTTGGCAGAATTCCACGCAGGGAAAGCAAATTTGTATCCATAGTAAGAGCCTACTCCAGTGAGTACAAACTGTTGCCGCCTATATTATAAAAGTTATTCGACGTAATAAATTTACTACCAGGTGCCTGGTGAATCACCCTGGAAAAGACGTCATATGAAAGACTCAGTGTAGATCTGTGCTGCTGTCAAATTAAACATTCAGGATTGACTGTAGCCAGACTAGCCTTTGGGATTCAAAGTTCAGGTTGCTTAGCCCGTGCATTGCTTCTATTTCTGCTACTATGTTGACCTTGTTTATAAGCCCATTGGGTGATGATGGGGGTGACAGGGAGGTAAGAATGACTCATACTCATAGAACAAGACATTCTGTCCACATCATTATCAAAATCCTGCTCTGATACGGTTACCCCTTAGTAGGGATTCATATAGAACAGACATATCTTTATGTAATTTACCCAGTGAGAGAGGTTTATCCACAAAAGTTTTTCTATTTTTTTTTCCAGGAATTATCTAATCATGTTCCTTCCGTGTCATTGGTCATGTAGCCAATTCATGGGCCACAGCAGTGTTGCGGGAGTGGGTATCATAGGATCTCAAACTCCTGGTCTTAAGCAATCCTTACCTCCACCTCCTAAGTAGCTGAGACTATAGGTGCACCCCACAACGCCTAGCTAATTTTGTTTTATTTCTAGTAGAGATTACATTTTGCTGTGTTTTCCAGTCTGTTCTCACACTCCCCACCTCAAGCAATTCTCCCAGCTTTGCCTACAAAGTGCTTTGACTAGAGGCACAAACCACCACACCCAGCACCTATAATTTGATATTTTAAACAATACTATGTAGTGAAAGCTATTACGAAGTTATCTAGGGAAAGAAAGCTCACTATCACAGTGTAAAATTGTATGGATATGATGCGGGCATGTGTGTGTATACATGCTTGCTTGTGTGCGTAGGTGCGTGTTTTCTGAGAAATGGTACCTTATTGCTACCAGGCTAGGATAGCACTCATGTTCTTCTGACGATGTCAAATATTGAAACTCCAGGATTCATAGAACAAGATTCCTAACTGGTTCACGAGAGGGTGAACGATTGAGTAATGGGTATTTTGGAAGAAACAACTGGCCTAGGGACAAGAATAAGTGTGCAAATCATCTGTGTGACACGCTTTCTTCGGAGCACGCATTTCATGCACTTCATTCTACGGTGACAGATATTGCTACTCTGAGTTTGTGAGAGATTGAACCTAGGGTCTACTGTGAAATTCTGTAGACTAGACTTCTGTCTGAGGCAGCCCCTGCCTCTACCTGTAACCTGCGCCAAACCCCAATGGAGCATTCTTCTCAATAGGTAAATGGAAATTCCGGATGATCCGATGGGCAGAGAGTGCGACTGTTTTTCTCATGAGCTCTGGTTGAATAGTTTTGGGGACTTTCTGGGAGGATGCTCTGCACCCAGAAACGTTGTCCAAGGGGAATCATGAGAAAATAGGCGACCCCGTGTGCCTCCGTCCCCTCCCATTTCCTCACCCACCCCTCCATCAGGGATCCCACGTATTCCAGGATGACACGTGTTTTAGTTGTCTTTGGGCGACAACTAGCGGTGACCGTTATTGAAAATGTAAGCCGTAGAGAACAAAAAAACTCTGGTCGCCTGTGCACAGCTCACTCACTGCAACGTTGATTGCTTAAGCAATCCTCCTGCCTCAGCTTCCTGAGTAGCTGAAAATATAGGCACGTGCCACAATGCTGGGCAATATTTTTAAGTAGTGGTAATCTCTCTCGATGTGTAGCCCAGGTTATTCTCAAACTCCTGGCCTCTATCCAGCCTCCCACTTTGGTCTTCAGAAGTCCTGGGATTACAGGCATGAGCCACTGTGCTCACTCCTATAATTTGATGTTTTCAACAATACTATGTAGTGAAATGCATCACGAAGACGTTTTGCAAAAGAAAGCTCACTATCACATATAAACTTGTATACTTATCATGTGCTCACGTGAGCGCATGTGCTTGCCTGTCTGAATGTTTTCTGAGAACTGATAATCTTTTCCCCAGGGACACTGGTTGAAGAGCTGCGGGTATTGTCTGGGAGGGTGTCTCGGGCCCGGAAACGTAATCCAAGAGAGATCAGAAGACCGGCGACCCCATGTGCCTCCATCTCCTTCTCCTTCCTCGACAACCCCTAAACCAGTTACCCCACTCATTCCAGGCTGGCATGTCTTTCGGTTGTCATTTGGCGTCACCTAGCGGTCACTGTTATTGAAAATGGAGGCATCACACCAAAACTTCTGGCCGCCTGCGCACAGCCAGGGAAAACTGGTTTCTCTCGGGCCCCACCCTGACCTCAGAGGCACTCCTTCCGTCCCTCCCCCAATGTCTTGTTGCCTAGGAAACCTCCACCCTGGCTGGGCCTGATTATTTCTTTACTTATTTAGAGACAGAGACAGTTTCGCTCTTGTAGCCCAGGTTGAAGTGCAACGGCGCCATCTGGGCTCACTGCAACCTCTGCCTCCTTGATTCAAGCGATTCTCCTGCCTCAGCCTCCCCAGTAGCTGGTATTACAGGCGCCTGCCTCTACTCCCAGCAAATTTTTGTATTTTTAGTAGGGACGTCCTTTCGCCATGTTGGCCAGTCTGGTCTCGAAGTCCTGACTTCAGATGATCCACCCACCTCAGCCTCCTAAAGTGCTGGGATTACAGGAATAAGCCAGGGCGCCTGGCCTATCATTTGTTTTTGTTTCTTCCTTTTTTTTTTTTTTTAAATAAGCATGAACCCTTCTACCTGGGTTTTAAAAATTGTGTGTGTGAAAGAAAAATAAATCTTGGGGCTTCCAAATCACTAAAGTAAAGGGAAAAGTCAAGCTGGCAACTGTTTAGGGCCAACCTGCCATTCTATTCAAAGTCACACCTCTGCTCTTTTCTCTTTTTTTTTTTCTTTTTTGAGATGGAGTCTCGCTCAGATGCTCAAGCTGGAGCCCAGTGGCGCGATCTCTGCTCACTGTAACATTCGCTCCCTGGTTTCAAGAGATAAATGCTTATTTGATTGCCTCTTTGGAGAGGCTAATTAGAAAATCCAAAGAATGTAACCATTTGTCTCTTAACTACCTGTGACCAGGAAGTCCCCTCCTCTCTTTGAGTCTTCCCGCGTTTGCTAAGTTGTCCCGCCTTTGCAGACCGAACCAATGTTCATCTTGCATACTTTGATTGATGTCTCATGTCTCCCTAGAATGTATAAAACGATAATGTTCTCTGTTTACCTTAGGCACATGTCCTGAGAACCTCCTGAGGCTGTGACGGGTATGCGTCCTGTACCTTGGTTACGTAAACTTTCTAAATTAACTGAGACCTCTCTCAAGTTTTCAGGGTTCACAACGGAAAGTGCATTGTAGCTCCACCCTAGGACTTATCATTAAGAAAAACTATCCTAAATCTCTGCAGATACAGTGAAACCAGTTGTATGTAAACTGTATGAAACTAAATGCACTTACTACAAGTAAATGAATAAATGCTGAGAAAAAAATCATGAACCGCTCACCTCTCAAAGAAGCAATAATACTATGAATTCTGTGTAATTTCCAGAGTCAGCTTGTTTCAAAAGTTGTCCCCACCAAACTTGGAAACATTCCAGAGTGCGCTACTGTGCTTCCAGCCTTTGCCCCTCCCCCCTTTTTTCCCCTGCGCCCTCCCCTCAACCTTTGCCGGCAATCACATTATCTGATTCTGCAAAAGCACATGGAAGCCCTAGAGAGAGTTCTCGTTTCTTTTTTTTCTTTTTTCTTTTTTGAGATGGAGTCTCTCTTAGAGGCTCAGGATGGAGCCCAATGGAGCGATCTCGGCTCATTGCAGTATCCGCTTCCTGGTTTCAAGCGATTTTCCTGCCTCAGCCTACCGAGGAGCTGGGATAACAAGCACCCGCTATTATGCCCAGCTAATTTTTGTATTTTCATAGAGACAGGGTTTAACCATGTTGGCCACGCTGGACTCGAACTCCTGCCTTCAGGTGATCCGTCGGCCTCAGCCTCTCAATATGCCGGGATTACAGGCGTGAGCCACTGTGGCCAGCGAGTCCTCTTTTCTTTGTGAAGGGCAAGGCAAAGTGGAATGGATTCACCTAAAAGCGGAGCGCATGCCCTGGAAAGCATCATGGTTAGACCCATGTGAGACAGGTTAGTTTTACTGCGTGTGTTCTCCATGTGTTGCTGCCCATGTGTTGCTACCATGGTAATCCTGCTGAGTATGAGAGGAATCAAAGTTTCACACATCTGGTGTATGTGCTTGGCTGAGGAACAAATGGGGCGAAGGTACCATCTGTGGGATTATGACTGAACGCCTCTAAGTCAGAATCCCGCCCAGAAGAAAGGATGCAGCAGCGCTGGCAAGACTCGGTTGGCCTCAGATAGCCAGTCCCCAGCCTTTGCCACCGGCCGGACGCTCCGCCCCGCTGTGCGCCAAGACCTGGCTCCGGTGCGGAGAGCCCCTCATCCTAAAAAACGGGGTGCAGCCAGAAAGCCGTTTGCTCCCTGGCCCATCACATAACATGCTCATGGGGAATCTGATACTAAACTATTTGTAAACGCCCTGCTTCTGGGTCAGGGTTTCCTGTGGAGCAGAGCAACTCCGTCACTGCAACCTATTGAAAGTCAGCCCTCCACACAAGGGTCTCTCAACCAGTGTGCGGGAAACCTAGCGTTGTGGCGGGTTCTGTGTAATTCAGCCCTGGACGTCTACCTTCCTTCTTCCCCCTTTTTGCCCCCGGGGACTTAGTTCCCGGGCCTGCTCAGGACCCCGCCCCGGAGCCCCAGGGCATGCAGGGCTGTCTCTCGCGAGATAACATTGGCGTCAGCCGTGCATTTGGGAGGGGTCGTTCCCCAACAGCGGGCTTTCCAAGATGCAGCGCTGGGGGTTGCGAGGTAGGGTTGGCGCCCCTGCTCGATGTTCCACCTCTCTGATTGAGCTTCCTTCTCCCACCCCGCTGGGAATTCCTCCACGAGTTGGGACCGGATTCTTCGAGCCTCGTGCGAATGGCTGAGGCGCGGGTGTCAGAGGTTTTGCCCCTGCAGTCCCTGAGTAGTGTTCGAGCGATGCCCGTGGGTGGCTTTTGGGGTCACAGTCCCTCTCTCCACCCCAGGGGTGCTGGGATGAAAGACTAGCTAGTCACTACCCTTGTGTCTTTACTCGTCTCCGCTGCCCGGGTCAACCAGCGGACTGCGGGGAAATGGCTGGCAGGTCTGCCAAGTTAGACGGCCTCAAACCTGGGCCGGTTCTGTGTGATAAGGTTCCAACTGCGTCTGATCGCTTCCCTCCGCAAGCACCATATTTGGTCTTTAGGGTGGACCCTGTCGATTAGATGCTGGCATTTGGCTTCCCGATCAGCCAGCGAATCAACCGACTGCGGAAGCAAGCAACATCCGGTTGACACGGCCGCGGGCTTCTCTGTCTGGAAGACCAGGGACCAGGGCCTAAGGCCCCAGTCCTCAGGTCTCGGGTCGCCGTGCCCACCTGATGTCCGCGGCAAGCGTTGGACTTGACCGTCAACTTGGGATTTCTAAGGTAGACCTTAGAACTACCTTGAACTTTGGTCAGCAGCAGTACCACCCACATTCACTAGGTGTCGCTTTTTCCTTGCTTTGTTTCTTCCTCTCCAACTGTTTCCACAGTACTTTCAGTTTCTCTTCGTTTTGTCTTTCTTTTATTTTTCTTGCTCCTCTTTGTACACACTGAAGTTACTGTTGTTTTACATTTACCTTTTATTTATTTATAATTTTTGAGGCAGGTTGGAGTGTAAGAATGCAATCTCGGCTTACCGCCGCCTCGACATTCCAGGCCTCCCTCAGGTGATCTTCCTATCTCAGCCTTCCAAGTGGCTAAGACTACAGGAGTCACTTAATTCTGTGATGTCGAAGCTGAAGTGAGCCGTGATCATGCCATTGCCCTCCAGTCTGAGTGTTTCAGAAGGTAAGAGAGACAGGTTAAAGAAAAAAATTCCTTGAAATAAACTGCAATTAATTGTGATCTAAATTACCTTTTATATTTTTTCACTCCCACGAGTTTATTTATTATTATTGCTGTTTGTCATTATTTCTTCGTATTACTGTTTGTCATTATTGTTATTGTTTTTATTATTTATGTAATTATTTAGAGATGGAGTCTTGCTCTATCACCCAGAGTGCAGTGCAGTGGCGCGGCTTTGGGTCACTGCAGCTTCAAATTCCTGGGTTCAAATTCGCAATATGGCGAAACACCCTGCATACTAAAATCTGTCAATGACACCTTCAGGACCGTTGGTTGTGGCGGCTGCAATTTCGGAGGCTGAGGCGGGCAGTTCGCTAGAGCTCGGGAGGTCAAGACGGCCTGGGAAACAGACTGCAGAGCATTTGTCTGACCAAGGCCCGCTGCAGCCTCCACCTCCCGATACCAAGCGATGCTCTCACCTCAGGCTGCAAAGGATCTGGGACCACAGGCGCCTGCCATCACGATGCGCGGATTTTTTTCTTTTCTTTTCTTTTTCAGTAGAGACGGGGTCTCCCTGCGTTGCCAGGGCTAGTCTCAAAGTCCTGGGCCCCAGCAATTTTTCCACCTCAGCCTCCCAAAGTGCTGGGATTATAGGTGTGAGCCATGATGCCCTGCCCTCTCTTTTGTTTCCTTCATTTTTTCTCTTTTTTCTTTCTCTTTCTTTCTATCTTTTCTTTTTCTTCTCTCTCTTTTTCTTCCTCCCTTTTTTCTCTCATTTCTCATTCTTTTTCTTTCTGTTTCTATGTCTTTAGGTTTTCTTTTTCATCTTTCTTCCCTTTACATCTCTGTCTATTTTTTTCTTGATCTTCCTTACTCTTTCTATCTTTTCTTCATTTGTTTCTTTCCATCCCTCTGTTTGTCTGTCTTTGTGTGGATTTTGGAAAAGTCTCCTTATTCTGTATCTCCCTGTGTATCACAAGCCTCTGTGACTTTCACTTTGTTGTTTTTCCTCCTTGTCGCGTAAAATGCATTCACTGCTCTTTTATTTTGGTGCTCTGTGGATGTTCGAAGGGTGGGGAAAAAGTGGACCACGAATTTGATTGGTGTCATGAGAGACATGGGAGACCAAAGAACATATGATGATTACTTCGCTAAATGCCCTGTTTATTCTTTCAACTGCACTCATAAAAGTAAGGACGCAGTTGTTGGGTTGAGAGATCTGTGTGTAGTCATGACTTCACAATTATACTTGACGAGAGCGGTGATGATGAACGGGCAGCATGGAAACTTGCCCTTCTTTGGTGTCAGTTGAGCACAGTGAGAAGAGATTCAGAATGGCCTGTATCTCAACCTGATCGTACTGTGTTTCTGCTCTGATCTTTAGGAATGAGAGAAGCATTCCCGTGCATTCCCGCCATGTCCTTGCAGTTTTGTTTTTATACTTTTCGATTAACTAACGTATTTATTAATTTCTTTGAGATGGAGTCTTGTTCTGTTGGTCAGGCCATGGCGCAGTATCGGGCCACTGCAACCTCCGCCTCCCAGGTTCCAGCGATTCTCTTGCCTTAGCCTCTTGAGTAGCTGGGATAAAAGGCACGTGCCACCATACCCAGCTAACTTTTACCTTTTTAGTAAAGACAGGGTTTCACCATGTTGCCCAGGCTGGTCTTGAACTCCAACTTCCAGGAATCCGGTGGCTTCGGCCTCCCAAAGTGCAGGGAGGTCCCAGGTCATCAGACTCGAGAAAGAATGTTGGTTGATATAGAGAGGCGAGACACACTGCGCCCGACCCAAATTGCTATTTTTAAAAATAAACCAGTAGGCTGGGTGCGGTGGGTCACTCCTGTCATCTCAGCACTTTGCTAGGTGTAGGTGGGAGGATTATGAGGTCAGGAGTTTGAGACCAGCCTGGCCAACATAGTCAAACCCTGTCTGTACGAAGAATACAAAAATTAGCCAGGTGTGGTGGCACGCACCTCTAGTCCCAGCTACGCGATATGCTGAGGTAGGAGAATCTGTTGAAGCCGGGAGGTGGAGATTGCAGTCAGCCCAGATCATGCCACCGGACTCCAGCTTGGGTGACAAAGTCAGACTCCATCTAAAAAAAAAAAAAAAGTAATTAAAAATAAGTGAGTTTCCAAGAAAAAATAGAAATCCACAGTGACAGAAACATATGCCTCTCGCCTTTCGAGGCAGCAATGACACTAAAAACTTGTAAACTCAGTTCATTTCTTGAGTGGAGACCACGGGTATCTGTGATGCTTCCTCTTGGAACATAATTCTGTGTGACACCATACCCAGCTAACATTTGCCTTTTTAGTAGTCAGAATTTTGCTATGTTGCCCAGACTGCTCTTGAACTCATGAACTCCATGTATCCGCCCGCCCCAAAAAAATGGCTGTGATGAAAGGAGAGACCCAGACGGATTTCAGCCCTCAAAATGGTGCACACTGCCACATTTCACAGATCTTCCCTCGGCCTTATTGGTATTTGCCCAACAAAGAAACTCTTTCTAAAAAGTGACAATTTGCTAACATAATATTTCCACAAGCGATGCCTTGGTCTGTGTTTGCTTTTATGTTTTGTTTTTTTTTTGTAGTTTTTACTTTACTTATCTCTTTTCAGTTGAAGTAGATTTTACCAATTTTAGGAAGATGTGTATTTTCCCGAAAACCTGTTAGCTGGTGTTTTCTTCTGTCATTAAGTAGCGATTTTTGGAATCTCTCAAGGTACAGTGAGAGCCGATTGATATAAACTATACTTCATAACATCTTCTTTCCTTTTCTTTTTTTTTTTTATTCCAAGTGGAGTTTCTCTCTTATTTCCCAGGCTGGAGTTCAGTGGCGTGACCTAAGCTCACCGCAACCTCTGCCGCCTGTGTTCAAGCGATTTTCCAGTCTTCAGCCTTTCGAGTAGCTGAAATCACAGGCAAACAGGCTAACTTTTTTTTTTTTTTCATAGAGACTAGGTAGCTCCTTAATGGTCAGCCTGGTCTAGAACTCCCAACCTGAGGCGTACCACCCAACTTGGCCACCCAAAGTGCTGAGATTAAAGGCGTGAGCCCCGCGTCGGCCATAACATCTTATCCTATAGAAACCCAGAGAGGTTAGGTCTGTAGTCCCTGAGACCAGCCTTCCTTGGATGAACTCCAAAGTGATGGCTGAGGATTAGGGAGTGTGTGGGGGGCTGGAAAGTCAGTCCCCTATTTTTGCTACCTAGGCCATGACATCCCCCGACCCCCATCGCTTCCTCACCCTGTGAGATTCTCCCCCTCCGCCGCCTTGGTGGCTGAACCCTTACTTTAATTTCTGTCTTTCTTCGTTTGTTGGGTTTCAGGAGGGGGTGCAGGAAAGACGGTGTGTGTGGGGAGGGGGTGTAAGGTGGGGATGGAGGGGAGCGTCCTAAGGCTCGATGTAGTGTCATGTTTCTTTCATCACCACCACCGAAGATGAAAGCAACAATCATCTAAATACCGCGTGTTCTCACCCATAAGTGGGAATTAAATAATGAGAATGCATGGGAAGAACTAGGGGTACGAGAGACGCAGGAGCCTACATGAGGGAGTAGGTGTGGAAGGACAGACAGCTTCAGGACAAAGCAAAACGAGCAAAACACAAAAACTGTCGGGCACTGCGCTGAGAATCCGGGTGATGAAATCACCTGCACACTGAACCCCCTACTCAGAAGTTTACTTATGAAACAATCTTGCACATGTATGCTTCAAAAACAAAAGTTAGGGGAGAAAGAGAGAGAGAAGTAAAATAAAACACCACCTTCTTGACCTGAGTCAGGGGGTTTGGGGTCTTCTGGGGAAACGTCCAGAAACAATGGAGTATTTTGGTCTATCCTTTCTTGTGTCTTTTCTTTTTTTTTTTTTTTAAGGCGGATTCTCAATCAGCCACCAAGGATGGAATGCAGTGGTGCACTCTCGGATCACTGCAGTAAATGCCTCCCGGGTTGAAGCGATTCTCCACCCTCATCCTCCTGAGTGGCTGGGATTACAGTCACCCGCCAAAATGCCCCGCTAAAATTCGCACCTTAGTAGAGACGGAGAATTGCCATCCTTGCGACGCTGGAATTGAAAACAAAATGAAAACAAAAATGAAATGCAACAAAATAATTAAAAAGTGAGTTTCCGGGAAAAAAGAAAAAAGGAAAAAAAAAAAAAAAAGAAGAAAACAACCCCACCGTGACGTACACGTACGCCTCTCGCCTTTCCAGGCATCAGACACGTTAGGAATCATGCGTGATTTCTTTTTTTAACTTAATTTTATTTTATCATGATGATTTATGTTTCGAGACGGAGTCTCGGAGGCCCGCCCTCCCTCCGTCCCATTCCCTGGTTGCCCAGACCACCTCAGGAGACAGACCCTGGCTGGGCCAGATTGTTCTTCTCCTTGGTCAATGGTTTCCTTGTCTTTCTTCGTGTCTTTAACCCGCGTGGACGCTTCCGCTCGGGTTTTACAGATGGCAGCTCCACTTTAGGCCTTGTTGTTGTTGGGGACTTTCCTGATTCTCCCCAGATGTAGTGAAAGCAGGTAGATTTGCCTTGCCTGGACTTGCCTGGCCTTGCCTTTTCTTTCTTTCTTTATTACTTTCTCTTTTTTTTCTTCTTCTTCCTTTTTTTTTTTTTTTTTTTGAGACAGAGTTTCACTCCTGTTGCCCAGGCTAGAGGGCAATGGCGCGATCTCGGCCCACCGCACCCTCTGCCTCCCAGGTTCAAGCGATTCTCCTGGCTCAGCCTCCTGATTAGCTGGGATTATAGGCATGGGCCACCGTGCCTGGCTGATGTTTGTACTTTTAGTAGAGACGGTGTTTTTCCATGTTGGTCAGGCTGGTCTCCAACTCCGAACCTCAGGTGATCCGCCAGCCTTGGCCTCCCAAAGTGCTGGGATGACAGGCGTGAGCCGCCGCGCCCAGCCTCTCTCTCTCTCTCGCTTGCTTGCTTGCTTGCTTGCTTGCTTGCTTGCTTGCTTGCTTGCTTGCTTGCTTGCTTTCGTGTTTTCTTGCTTTCTTGTTTTCTTGCTTTCTTGCTTGCTTGCTTGCTTTCGTGCTTTCTTGCTTTCCTGTTTTCTTTCTTTCTTTCTTTCTTTCTTTCTTTCTTTCTTTTGTTTCTTTCTTGCTTGCTTTCTTGCTTGCTTGCTTGCTTGCTTGCTTTCGTGCTTTCCTGTTTTCTTGCTTTCTTTCTTTCTTTTGTTTCTTTCTTGCTTGCTTTCTTGCTTCCTTGTTTTCTTGCTTGCTTGCTTTTGTGCTTTCTTCTTTTCTTGCTTTCTTTCTTTCTTTGGTTTCTTTCTTACTTGCTTGCTTGCTTGCTTTCGTGCTTTCTTGTTTTCTTGCTTTCTTTCTTTCTTTTGTTTCTTGCTTGCTTGCTTTCGTGCTTTCTTGCTTGCTTTCTGTCTTTTGTTTCTTTCTTGCTTGCTTTCTTGCTTCCTTGTTTTCTTGCTTTCTTGCTTGCTTGCTTTCGTGCTTTCTTTCTTGCTTTCTTTTCTTTCTTGCTTGCTTTCTTTTCTTTTTCTTTCTTTCTTTCTTGCTTTCTTTTCATTCATTCATTCTTTCTTTCTTCTTTCTTTCTTTCTTTCTTTCTTTCTTTCTCTGTTTCTTTCTGTTTCGTCCTTTTGAGACAGAGTTTCACTCTTGTTTCCACGGCTAGAGTGCCATGGCGCGATCTTGGCTCACCGCACCTTCCGCCTCCCGGGTTCGAGCGCTTCTCCCGCCTCAGCCTCCTGATTAGCGGGGATTACAGGGAGGCACCCCCACGCCTGGCTTGGCTGATGTTTGTATTTTTAGTAGGCACGCCGTGTCTCTCCATGTGGGTCAGGCTGGTCTCCAACTCCCGACCTCATGTGATGCGCCCACCTCGGCCTCTCAAAGTGCTGGGATGACAGGCGTGGGTCACCGTGCCCAGCCTGTTGACTCGTTTCGTTTTTTTGTTTCTTTCGTTTCCATGTGTTCGCTTATATTTATCGACGTAAACGTTTGTATACATTTATATGTAAACGAAAATGTGTATCTTTACGTTGAATACGCTTGTGTATAGTAAATACGCATCGACTATGTAGAAACATACCTCTGTGTGATAGATGCAGGTGTTTATTTCGCATAAATGAATACACGTCGCTCTAGAAAGAAGCGATCGCCGACAAATACGTGTATGCTTACGTATGAAAAGTGTTGTATTTATGTTTCTAAATGAACGAGTGTACGTATTTGTCTCTGTTTTCTTTCTTCCTCTCTTTTATGTTTTTCTTCCTTCCTTTCTACCTTTCTCTCCTTCTTTAGGCGTTTCTTCCTCTCTTCCTTTCCTTCTTTCTCTCTTTCTGTTCTTTTTTCTTTCGTGCTTTATTTCTCTTTCGTTCCCTGTCTTTCCTTCTTTTTTCTTTCCTCTCTGTTTCTTTTTCCCTTTTTTCCTTCGTTTCTTTCCTCATTCTTTCTCTCTTTTTCATGTGTCTTTCCTTTCCGTCTGTCTTTTAAAAATGGACTGTTTCAAAAGTTTTCTTTGCGTATCTACGTTTTTTAAACGGTCTCTCTTTTCTCCATTTTCTTCCTCCCTCCCTGCTCCCTTCCCTCCCTCCTTCCCTTTCGCCGTCTGTCTCTTTGCCCCATTCCCCCCGTCCCTCCCTCTTTCTCTCCCTCTGTCTGTCTCTGTGTGGATTCTGGAAGAGCCTACGCATTCTGCCTCTCCGTGTGTCTGCAGCGACCGGCGACCGAGTCCTTGTGTGTTCTTTCTCCCTCCCTCCCTCCCTCCCTCCCTCCCTCCCTGCTTCCGAGATGCATCTCCAAACACCCACACGCCGTGGGTTGTCTTCTGACTCTGTCGCGTTCGAGGCAGAGACCCGTTTTGGGTACCGTTTGTGTGGGGTTGGGGTAGAGGGGCTGCGTTTTTGGCCTCGGGAAGAGCTTCTCGACTCACGGTTTCGCTTTTGCGGTCCCCGGGCCGCCCTGCCATCCGGATCTGTCTCGCTGACGTTCGCGGCGGTCGTCGGGCTCCATCTGGCGGCCGCTTTTAGATCGTGCTCTCGGCTTCCGGAGCTGCGGTGGCAGCTGCCGAGGGAGGGGACCGTCCCCGCTGTGAGCTAGGCAGAGCTCCGGAAAGCCCGCGGTCGTCAGCCCGGCTGGCCCGGTGGCGCCAGAGCTGTGGCGCGTCGCTTGTGAGTCAGAGCTCTGGCGTGCAGGTTTATGTGGGGGAGAGGCTGTCGCTGCGCTTCTGGGCCCGAGCCGGGCGTGGGGCTGCCCGGGCTGGTCGACCAGCGTGCCGCAGCTCCCGAGGCCCGAGCCGCGACCCGCGGGGACCCGCCGCGCGTGGCGAGGGAGGCTGGGGACGCCCTTCCCGGCCCGGTCGCGGGTCCGTCCGCGCTCATCCTGGCCGTCTGAGGCGGTGGCCGAATTCGTTTCCGACGAGTCCCCGTGGGGAGCCGGGGACCGTCCTGCCCCCGTCCCCCGGGTGCCGGGGAGCGGTCCCCGGGCCGGGCCGCCGTCCCTCTGCCGCGATCCTTTCTGGCGAGTCCCCGTGCGGAGTCGGAGAGCGCTCCCTGAGTGCGCGTGCGGCCCGAGAGGTCGCGCCTGGCCGGCCTTCGGTCCCTCGTGTGTCCCGGTCGTAGGAGGGGCCGGCCGAAAATGCTTCCGGGTCCCGCTCTGGAGACACGGGCCGGCCCCCTGCGTGTGGCACGGGCGGCCGGGAGGGCGTCCCTGGCCCGGCGCTGCTCCCGCGTGTGTCCTGGGGTTGACCAGAGGGCCCCGGGCGCTCCGTGTGTGGCCGCGATGGTGGCGTTTTTGGGGACAGGTGTCCGTGTCGCGCGTTTCGTGGGCCGGCGGTGTGGTCGGTGACTCGACCTCCCGGCCCCGGGGGAGGTATATCCCTCACTCCGAGTCGGCATTTTGGGCCACCGGGTTATTGCTGACACGCTGTCCTCTGGCGACCTGTCGCTGGAGAGGTTGGGCCTCTGGATGCGTGCGGGGCTCTGGCCTACCGGTGACCCGGCTAGCCGGCCGTGCTCCTGCTTGAGCCGCCTGCTGGGGCCCGCGGGCCTGTGGTTCTCTCGCGCGTCCGAGCGTCCCGACTCCCGGTGCCGGCCCGGGTCCGGGTCTCTGACCCACCCGGGGGGCGGCGGGGAAGGCGGCGGGGGCCACCCTGCCCCCGTGCGCTCTCCGCTGCGGGCGCCCGGGGCGGCTGCGACAACCCCACCCCGCTGGCTCCGTGCCGTGCGTGTCAGGCGTTCTCGTCTCCGCTGGGTTGTCCGCCGCCCCTTCCCCGGGGTGGGGAGTTGGCCGGGGCCGATCGGCTGGTCTGGCTGGCCGGCCGGCCGGGTGGCCGACCTCCGCTCCCGGGGGGCTCTTCACGATCGATGTGGTGACATCATGCTCTCCCGGGCCGGGTCCGAGCCGCGCCGGGCGAGGGGCGGACGTTCGTGGCGAACGGGTCCGTTCTTCTCGCTCCGCCCCGCGGGGGCCCCTCGTCTCTCCTCTCCCCGCCTGCGGGTGGTGCGTGTGGGAAGGCGTGGGGTGCGGAACCCGGCCTGACCTCGGCGTCCCGCCCGCCGCCTTCTGCGTCGCGGGACGGGTCGGCGGGGTCCTCTGACGCGGCAGACACCCCTCGCTGTCGCCTCCCGTGGTTGTCGACTTGCGGGCGGGCCCCCTCCGCGGCGGTGGGGGTGCCGTCCCGCCGGCCCGTCGTGCTGCCCTCTCCGGGGGTTTGCTCGAGCGTCGGCTCCGCCTGGGCCCTTGCGGTGCTCCTGGAGCGCTCCGGGTTGTCCCTCAGGTGCCCGAGGCCGAGCGGTGGTGTGTCGTTCCCGCCCCCAGTGCCCCCCTCCTCCGGTCGCCACCGCGGTGTCCGCGCGTGGGTCCTGAGGGAGCTCGTAGGTGTGTGGGGTTCGAGGCGGTTGAGTGAGATGAGACGCGCCCCTCCCACGCGGGGAAGGGCGCCCGCCTGGTCCGGCGAGTGCACGTCCCGTGCTCCCCCTTGGCGGGTGCGCGCGGGCCGTGTGAGCGATCGCGGTGGGTTCGGGCCGGTGACGCGTGCGCCGGCTGGCCGCCGAGGGGCTGCCGTTCCGCCTCCGACCGGTCGTGTGTGGGTTGACTTCGGAGGTGCTTTGCCTCGGAAGGAAGGAGGTGGGGGGACGGGGGGGGCCTCGTGGGGTTGCGCGCACGCGCGCACCGGCCGAGCCCCCGCCCTGACCGCGAACGCTCAAGGTGGCCGCACGCAGGTGTTTCCTCGTACCGCAGGCCTTCTCCCTTCCCCAGGCGTCCCTCGGCGCCTCTGCGGGCCCGAGGAGGGGTGGCTGGCGGTTGGGGAGTGTGACCCACCCTCGGTGAGAAAGCCTTCTCTAGCGATCCGAGAGGTGTGCCTTGGGGTACCGGATCCCCCGGACTGCCGCCTCTGTCTCTGCCTCTGTTATGGTAGCGCTGCCGTAGCGACTCGCTCGCAGAGGACCCTCCTCCGCTTCCCCCTCGACGGGGTTGAGGGGGGAGAGCGAGGGTTCCGCCGGCCACCGCGGTGGTGGCCGAGCGCGGCTCGTCGCCTACTGTGGCCCGCGCCTCCCCCTTCCGAGTCGGGGGAGGATCCCGCCGGGCCGGGCCCGGCGTCCTGGCGGGTTGGGACGTGGCGGCCGGCGAGCGG